>NC_068410.1:29019010-29042388 GCF_023724105.1 Carassius gibelio | reverse complement strand
TCTGTGTGGGCCTGGTGATTGGTTGGCCTTGTCTGTGGATTGAATTGTAAAGAGTTCATCAAGCACCTCACGTGTGATTTGAGAACCTCCACAAAGCTCTCTCTCACTTCTCTCATCTGTTCCTCCCTCATCCCATCTTCTCAGGATTATCACACCTTTAATGGCTTAAATCCGCTTTTGTTCAGGGAAGATGAGAGGATAGAGAACGAGTCGGGGGGGCAGGCGTTCTCGCATCTAATCCTCTGAATCCCGCAGCCACTGGTGCTGTAACAAGAGAGGAACGATAGTTAGAGAAGAGAGAGAGAGATCGAGGAATAGCATTAGAGGAAGAGAAGGACACGTGTAACCCATCCATCAAAGGGGTGCTGGATTGTCCAGACAGGAGATGAAAAGATGATTTATCAGGGCATCGTGCAATTAGGCCTCTTCCTACTGTGTGCCGACATTTGCATGCATTCAGGCGTGTTTGTGCACACGTTTATAATGATTGAGAGCCATTGTTTGGTGTTGAATATGTATTGATATCTTGGCAAGAATTTGCTTAGGTGGTTATGCTTTCAGTAAATCGAACTGATTGATCGTCTGTGCACAGTCTGATGGTTATTTGTTTTGCATGTTAATATTCTTTGCCTAGCTTTTAATAAGATCTGGACATCTTTCAGAAGTACTTTTATAACAGATGTGCGCCTTCACACTGAAATCAGTTGACGCAAACCAGGACAAAATCATCCCAACCCAAAATCTCATCTTGAAAAGATAATTACCCATCTCGAGCAGTCGGAGGAAAGATGAGGAGCGTAAAAAAATAGATCAGGAAGACGGCGGCGTCTCTGATCACTCCTTTTGCAGACCTGCACGTCAAAATTATCAAACGCACAAATTCAGCACCACCGTTTTCAAGTGCAAATTCCACTTTGCATGTTGACAGTTGGGATGAGTTTCACCCCTCTTGTCTTTCTCTCTGTATTTCCCGCTGCCTTTCTCCTTCACTTTTATTAGCAGCCAATGTAGTACCTCTAATCCTCTTAATTCCTGTGAAAGAAACCACACAGGAGGAAAAACAACTGACATCTGTTTTTGTGGGTGTAATAGTTCCTTTAAAGATGCGAGGAGAGATTAGTAAACAACAACAACAAAACAGCTGTCGTAAACTATCTTTGAACAGTAAGGAGCTCACGCTGTGGGGCGGTCAACGACAAACTGATTTAAAGATGTCAAGACAAGCAACGCAATTACAGTGCCGTTTCTTTTGGTGTGATGTGCACGTGTTTAAAGATGCTTATTTTAGGTCATGAGTATCTGTAGTCTTTTATCTCAGTAAGTGAAATTCAACATATTGAATCGCAATCTTCTTGTCCACAGCCTGTCTGTTGGTATCACATTGGATCTGAAATTAGAACTAATAGTGTTTTTTTTAGACATAATAATAATATGCAGAATCCATTACATTATTACTGTTATACAGTCAAAGTTGCATACACTGTCCTGACTATATTCACAATATTTCACAGCATTTTGTGCATGTATGAGTAACCCAGCATCTGTGCAAACTCCGGTACAGATACAGGCTCAAGAAAGCATGTTTGTGCTTTAAGAAAGCATTCCGGAGAGCTGCAGATGTGTTTATGCAGATGTTGCTTAGCCAGGTGTGTGTGTGGCTAAAGGGGAACAGACAGACAGGAGTGATGGATGCTGCTTGGTTTTCGGCCTGGTGCTTTCATCAGCTACACACTGTGAGTAAGCAGCTATGTGTGTGGATCACTTTTTTGACCCCTACATCTCTCCGTCTCTCTCTCTCCACTCCATTGCGCTTTGTGCCTGCTGCTGCTGTTTGACACTCTTTCATGGAGCAGCTGATTAGTTCTGCATATCTGTAGAGAGGGATCTGGCCTTTACACTACAGGCTTCTCTCTTCATAGGCACTCAGCCTGTGACAGCAGAGTCAGGGAGACTAAAAGGTCACACACCGGAGCGGGATCTTCACCAAAGTGCCTTAGCAAATAGCTTACCAAATGAGTTGTTGGGCTCCTGAAAAAGCGTAATGTAATTTGTCTGGCTGTCAGAGATGGTTAGGCCGTAGCGGCCTGAGAGATCTCTGCATTAGTGGGACGATGCCAAAAGGACACAAGTTTGAGCTCTGTTGTGGGTTTTTTTTAGTTTTAAAGTCTTAAAGGTTAAAAGTTAAAGTTTTAAAATTTGATGTAAATAGGAAATTTAGTAAGATAAAAAAAAAACAAAAAAACATCTGTCATCTACTCACTCTCATGCTGTTCCAAACCTGTACAAAACCTGTGTGGAGTTATCTTGGTGACCTCTGGCTTTCACTATATGGATAAAATGTGTAAATGTACACACACACACAATTTTCAAATATTTTGAGTAATATTTACTTTCATAGTTTTTATTAATGCTCACGATCACAAATACAGTGGAAAAAGTTTAATATTGGGAAATATAATTATATATATATATATATATATATATATATATATATATATATTATGCATTTTAATATACAATTTTACCTTTTTTATTTTATCTGAAATGGCAAATCTCCATTTTTCAAAGAACAAAGTTTTAAAAGCAGCATTTATGTGGGGGGAAAAAATGGGGGAAATGTGTAAAATTTTAAAGACAAACATTTATGGTCTCTGGAAAAACTGATAAATTGTGCACAAATTGCCATTGAATTTATATTAGTAATTAAATAGTAGAGATGCGTGATATTCGATTTTTGCCGATATCTGATATGCTGATATTTTTCAAATAATTTTGGCCGATAGACGATGCCGATAGAACTCCAAGTTTCTCCTGCAAAAATTATAAACAAATTCTAATTATTTTTATTAATTTATTTTATTTTATTTTATGGTAAGTTTTCAGCAATAATATCAATGTTATTTATTTATTTTTTTTACACATCTAAACATTATTCAAATTCTTCTTTTTTGTTGCATATTTGTGTGGATCATGATTACAATGCAGTGCTTGCCTCTACTTTTAAATGGCTGCAGATATTCTTATTTAAGGCCAGTTTGCTTTTATCAAGCAAATATCCAATAGATCAATTCGTTTAAAAAAAATCTGTATCAGAATCAGCTAATTTGCTAGTTAAAAAAAATAATTATGAATTAAAATTTTATTCTGAATCGGCTATGATCAGTGCATCACTACTTAAATCTCCTCAAAGACCTCAAATTGGAAGATATGGTATGTCTTTTCTATCAATTCTTCAATATGTAGATCTTGTCTTTCATAAAAGCCGAGGTCAGGGATCTTGGGCTTGGTCTACAGGAAAGGATCTGTAGAAAAATTCTAAAAGTATTTTAGATCTCCTTGTATTTGAGTAATTCATAATCCATTTGAGAAAAAAAAAAAAAAAAAAACATTAATAAATCTGTATTCTGTATTTAATTTACTGTATTCTTCGGACTATAAGTCGCACCTAATATAAGTCGCATCAGTCCAAAAATACGTCATGACGAGGAAAAAAACATATATAAGTCGCACTGGACTATAAGTTGCATTTATTTAGAACTAAGAACCAAGAGAAAACATTACCGTCAACAGCCGCTCTATGCTGCTCAGTCTAGGATACAGGAGCTTTGAAACAAAACACTCGTGATTTTATGAAAGCTGTATTTGTTTAGAAGCTCAAGTTGTTTAGGAGCTCAAGCTCTTAATGTGATTTGTTTATTTTACTTTTCAACAAGTAGGCCTACAGCTCTCCCTAAATAAATAAAAGGCCTTACATTAGACATTAGGACCCGGGGAGGTGGGTGAATCTAATCATCATTCAGGCAAAAGTTTGTTTCAAGAGTGGCCACAATGCTGACATGATCTTATAACTTTCACAGCCTGAGCACATGAGAGCTGTTCATCTTATCGGCAAGGCACATTGGCATTAAGTCTTTATCGGCCGATTCCGATAACATTCCGATAATATCATGCATCCCTAATAAATCTGCTTAATTGGGACTTGTTGTCGACTTACTAGGAGGAGGAAAAGGAAACAATAGAATCATGACCCATGCAACATCACGCAACATCTGCCAGCGAACACATCAGTGCGTTCGCCTTGTATGCATGTTTTTGAGACAAGAAAGAGGAGCAGAATGGGAGAGAAATGTAGAGTGATAACAGATGGCTCAGATGACAGGCCCCTCTATCTCTCGTTTTCCCTCTCTCTGATGAAATTGTAGTTGATTTATGACAAATGTCAGTAAAAGCCTCTCTTGCTCTGTCGCTGTCAGTCAGCTAACCAAGGTAAGCAGGTTCAACCATCAATCACCTCGCATTTCCGTGGAGATACATTACGCCTCCAATGGCTCCTGCCCACTTCTCCGCCAGGAGCCCCAGTGGTCGGTATGGAGACGCTGAGACAAACAGGAAGTGACACGGATTCTCAGAGGCAATGGGCTGTTGACAGTAGCTAAGAGAATGGGAGGGAGTGGGCGGACCATCTGGGAATTAGGTTGAATTGTTTTTTGTTTGATAAGTGTGTGGCGCAAGGTGACTGTTTGTATGCACATTAGAAACAGAGACTGCGGAAGCGTTTGGTCTTTCTGTGGGGACTCGGCCAAGCAGGTTTTTTTGTGGATCAGTAATGTCATTCTGATATATTTGGCTAAACGTGGTGACAGCTCCTCAGGGAGAAACCCGGTTTGTTCCTGCCAGCTACATCAATAGCCCTGTCAGTTACACCGTCTCACAGGTTACTCTGTCATTCCTGCTCCGCTCAGATATTATTATTTTTCTGTCGGCGTGGTTTACATTCCTTCTAAAGCATCGCAAACACCTGTTCTCTGGAGGAGGTCGAGGGTGAGTTGTCCACAGTGACCCCATTGACACTGACATGATCAAAGGAACCACGGGGCTGAATGTCTGTCCCTCGTTGTCATGGCAAAGGGCAAATCACTGTCCTAACCATGGCAAAGGTCAGCTGTCACTGCCAGTGTTGTTACAGTGGGAAGCAGGATTCATCAGGATGCAGACACATGAACGAGTTATTGTGCCCATCTCTACTCATCTTTCTTTCCTGTAATAGAAATAGTGCAGAAGAGTATTTGACACATACAGGTATGGTATTTTATCAATATGATGGCAGCATTTTTTTATTTTTATTTTTGTGTGTGTGACAACATTGGAGCCCATTGAGTTTCATTGTATAATCTAAAAATGAATATCCTATCTAAATGTTCATATTAAGGTTGTGATGCCTAAATTCATAGTCAAATCTAAAATGATTGTAGTCTGTAGTGTTTTAATTTCAATTTATTAAAAATTAAATTATTAATAAATAAATAAAAAATAACATGGACTATTTGTTGATTATCTGCCATTACAAGAAAGTAACTATTGATATCAATTTTAAAGCAAGCAAATCCATAGTTTTAAGCCCATACTGTTCAAAAGTTTGTGGTCACCTTTTTCTTTTCTTTTTTTTTTTCATTAAAGAAATTAATACTTTAATTAAATAATAATTTATAAAAAAAAAAAAAAAATACTTTAATCTTAAAGATTGTTACATTGTTAAATATTTTAGTACCGTATTGTCCGGACTATAAATCGCTCTTCTTTTCATAGTTTGGCTGGTCCTGCGACTTATAGTCAGGTGCGACTTATTTATCAAAATTAATTTGACATGAACCATTGCCGTCTACAGCTGCGAAAGGGCGCTCTCTGCTCAGTGCTCCTGTAGTCTACACTGAAAATTCAGGGATTCAGTGAAGTGGAATAAGATCGCGGGAGCTTGGTGAACTTGTTTAATCTAATCTTAATCTTGTGTACCTAACTGTTAATGTGTTATGTTAACATACCAGGTACCTGTTCAGCCTGTTGTTCTGTGTACTATTGTGTACCATTAGCTGAATAACTTACCTTTCCAGATAACCAAAATTATGTTCTTGGTCTTGGATTTTGTTAAATAAATTAAGTTAATATTTCAGCTAACAGTTTTCAGTTGTTTTCATTGGTAGGCTACAGGAGCACTGAGAAGGATAGAGCGACCTCTCGCGACTGTAGACGGTAGATGTTTTCTCTTGGTTCTTAGTTCTAAATAAAAGTGATGTTTTTTTCCTCATCATGACTTATTTTTGGACTGATGCAACTTATACTTAGGTGTGACTTATAGTCCGAAAAATACGGTAAGTGCTGTTCTTTTGAACTTTCTTGTCATCAAAGAATCATGACAAAATTTAACATTATCCACACAAATATTAGGCAGCACTGATTTAAACAAATTTTTAATTAGCATCAAATTAGTGTATAAGAATAATTTTCAAGTGATCATGTAAAACTGCAAACTGGAATAGTGGCAGCTGAAAATTCAGCTTTGTCATCGCCCGAAAATGTTTGAAATATATTCAAATAGAAAATATTATTTTATGTTATTTTATATTCTAGTAATATTTTGCAATATTACTGTTTTGACTGGATTTTTTATCAAATATATGCACCCTTGTTTTGCAGTAAGAGACTTCTTTCAAAAGCATCAAGAAATCTTACCATGCCCAGGCTTTTGAAGAGTAGAAAGTCTCAGTTCTGAGGTTTCCCAACTCTCACAGTGTTCATGATCCTTGTCGTCTTCGCTATTTACACAACATACTTCTTATCGCAAAGTTGAGATGTTATTTGTGTGCTTGTATATTTGTTATTGCTGGTACAGCTGAGTGATATTGTGAGTGAACAATTAAATCTCTTATTTGTGAAAGTTTGTATTTTTCATAAACTTTCCCTAGCTGCTAATTTACGATCAGGCCACCTGAGCAAATAAGCGACCCAGACTGGAGATGGCAGTGAACTCTCATTATAACCTAATCAAAGGCAGATTAATTGGTTTCCCTTGCTGTGTTTTCCTCAGTAAAAGCCTCTATGAAGAATGAACTGCATCCCGTAACTTAGAGTAAACATTCACTTTAGTCCATGACTGCTGCACTTGCTCTTTCATTGTTCCAGTCGGTTTAAAACACATTTGATATGCCTTGCATTTGTTTCTTAACAGTTTTCAGTTTGATATTCTGTGGTGTACGTTTGTGTGACAGAGGCCCCACTGTGGTTAGCTAATGAGGGGCTTACCGTGTTTAGTGAATGGAGCATGTAGTGGGGTCAGGCCCTCGTGCTTAAGACTCTGTGTGCAAGAGGGAGCTCAAATCACTCCCTTGACTCTCAGCACACATTTTTTAATTGTACAGGCTAATTTAGTGCTACCGGAAATCTCCCAGAGGAACTGCACTCGCAACACAAATACTTGCGTGAAACCAAATTATTAAGACAAAATTGTATTAATGGAAACCAGCCACTTGGTCTTTTTGTTTGCAAAGAATAGAACTCCTATTGTGTACATCACTATTATCCAGCGTAATGTACTTTCCCTTTCTTTTATTGATCCATCTATTCATACACCCATCTACATCCATCCACCTGTAAAAATCAATTTGTGTTAAATTGAACCTTTCCAAAATGTAATCTTTCCATCTCCTTTTCCATTCCTCCATTTTTCCTATAATCATATAGGGATGGAGTGTACTCTACTGGCCTGAGCGCTCCTCTGTTAGTCTAAAAAAAATAAATAAGATATGTTCACTCTTGGCATCTTTTTTGAAGCTGCCAGTGTCTGTTTTACATTAGAATCCTATAGAGTGAACTGTGTTTTCAAAAAAGTCCTTAGAGCTTTTTAAACACCACTGTTGGCGTCTTTTTCTTGAAAAAAAGTTTCTTACAAAAAAAGAAAGAAATGCTCTACATCAAGTGACTTTTTGACAGCTGACCAATGACAATCAAGCAGCAAGTTGTTTCCATAACAAAAACAGCAACAAAAAAATGGAGAAGATAGCCAGTAGATAGACTTATTGTACTAGTTTTGTAGCACAAGTTGTATGATATGAGCATGAAACTCTAATATGTCTAATAGTCTAATATGCTGTAAACCATGCATCTTCCAACTGGAGCTCCTGGACTGAATTGTTTTAAGCACCATGCACCGTATTGCTTCCCTGTATAATATTGCAGCACCCACCGACATTCTCCCCGTTAACTTAAGAAGCCAATGCAAGAGCCAGTTTTTCAACATTTGTGCAGCACATACCACAAGCCTACTGTTGCAGTTGTTGTTTTAGCAACAAAAGGAACCCTTGGCTTCTATTTGTAACTAAAATGCTGCCAGCTTTTTAGTAATTTATATACCGTATTTTTCTGACTATAAGTCGCACCTGAGTATAAGTCGCATCAGTCCAAAAATACGTCATGATAAGGAAAAAAACATATATAAGTCGCACTGGACTATAAGTCGCATTTATGTAGAACCAAGAGAAAACATTACGGTCTACAGCCGCGAGAGGGCGCTGAGCAGCATTAGAGCGCCCACTCACCGCTGTAGATGGTAATGTTTTCTCTTGGTTCATGTCAAATAAATTTTGATAAATAGGTCGCACCTGACTATTAAGTCGCAGGACCAGCCAAACTATAAAAAAACGTACCTCAGTTTTAAAGTCACGGTTCTGTTCATTTTCGGTACAGTAAGGGAAAGAAATGGAAACATTAAACTGCAGGTTGTTCATTACTATAAACTTTTTTTAACAATTTAGAGCAAAGGTCTGTTTTAATGCCGACGGGAGCTGCGTTTGAATTACAGTCGTTTTTTCCCTAGTTGTAGTGATGTTCACACTCGCGTAATGCCTTTTGAAAACCTTAGGCCGGTGACACACTAGCATATTGCACCTGTCAAACATCAGTCTATTTTGCCGTCAATTCTGTTGATGGTGTCCTTTATCAGTAGGCTTTATATTAATACTCAATATGAAGTATAGATATTGTTGTCATGAAGACAAGATCCTGGTCTGTCGCGGCCTCCCTCTATGTCACCTACAGTAGCAGCAGCGTGCCATCGCCGCGTCAGGCATGATTCTGGTGTGTAAAGACACAGAAAACGCGAGGCAGCCGTCATGCAACTGACACGCAGCAGAAACGACACACTCACGCCACGCAGCCAGCGTGTCACCGGCCTTAGAATCAGCTGCAGGACGGGATTTGTGCTGAATGCGGAGGCTTCCGCCACTTAATATGTTCGTTTGGAAAACACGAAAATGTACCTATGTTCTGCACACAAAATATTGCATTCAGTCATTCGGTACACACGTGCACCGCACCGAAAGCCCTGTACCGAAACGGTCCTGTACGAATACACGTACCGTTACACCCCTAATGTGTATGTGTGTGTGTGTGTGTGTATGTATATATATATATATATACACACACACACACACACACACACACAACCCTCTATGGACACATTGGTAATTTAATCATCATTGGCTAGACTTTTTTTTTGTTTATTCGCCAGACTAAAATACTAAATATATATAGCGAGCTACTGGGTTCATGAATGCTAATCGGGTTTTGTGCGTTCGCTCGAACTGATTTGCTCAAATCAAAACAGGGACGATAATAGGTGAGCACCAGCCAATGAGATTGCCATTTGCGCAGTAGCTCCGCCCACTACCGGAAAACCAGACAGTTCCTAAAAGCTGAAGAAAACATTGGAACTCTGTAGTATATCCAGTATATCATTTACATGTAGCAATTCTGCATGTAGGTAAGACTCTTTCGCTCTCTTTGCTCACACCAAAGCGACAGAGAGTGGTGAGCCTTTACAGTAGAGTTTATGGTACGTCAAACACAGGTACGCTGTTCATCAGATGAACTGAGAAATATCACAGATCGCTTGACGGAGAGAGAAACTCTGAAGTGCTTAGCCTCCAACTCACATACTGGTGAGTAAAATCTGAGAATTTATTAGCCATTGGCTAATATTAGACATCATTTAGTCGCCCAGAGTGGAGATTTAGTCACATATGCGAGCGATTTACTCACAATGCAGAGGGTTGATGTATATAAAAGACCCTCTAAGGGTGTGTTCACACTTGGCGTTTTTTAAAGTCAAGTTTATGTATATAGCACATTACATACGCAATGGTAATTCAAATTGCTTTACATAAAGGAAAGTCAAATAATCATGAAGAAAAATAATCACAAAAATAAAAAAAGAAATTTAAAAACTTTAAAATTAAATTAATTTAAAACACTTAAAAAAAAGAAAGATGAAGTACAGTGGATATGTAAAATACAGTGCAAGTTTGGACATCGCACAGTACTCATTCAATAAATGCACAGCTAAACAGATGGGTTTTGAGTCTAGATTTAAATGTGACTAGTGTTTTAGCACATCTGATCTCTTCTGGAAGCTGATTCCAGCTGCATGCGGCATAGTAACTAAAATCAGACTCCCCTTGTTTTGGGTGAACCTTTGGTATTTCCAACTGACTCTATCCTAATGATCTGAGTTGTCTGTTAGGTTTATATTCGGTGAACAAATCTGCAATATATTTTGGTCCTAGGTTACTATTTATACATGTATATACATTGTGTCTAAAATAACACAATATTAACATCTTAATGAACTGTTGTATAAGATGAGAATCACATTTGCACTCATGTGATATTGCACTTAGCCTACAGCTCATGTGATATTTCATAACTATGTGATTTAAATATGAGACAAAATGTCAAACAGGGGAATTTTGCCCCATATCTTGAATTTTAGGGATATTCTCTAGGCTGCATCATGCAGTAAGTTGTTGCCCTGCCTCATATTAGTAATCAATCAGCTGTATGAAATGGCAAATGATCCACATAGGTCTGGACTGGGATGGGGCAAGTGCGTTAAATGCGTTAATAATTTTAACGCATTATTTTTCTCCATAATTAATCTAATAAACGTGTTAAATTACCAGCCCTAATTAAAATAAATATGTAAAAATAAAGATCACAATGCAAACGGGAAAATTATGTTTCAGTCGTCACAATAGCAATGACAACATCCCAAATCAACACTATTCATATACTGCAGAGTCAGATTAAATTAATTTACATTGAACCAAAATAAAATGAGGCACTTTCATGTAGACTTTTGTTTATGTTTTTTTTTTTACTTCCACTGCACGGTACATGTGAGAACAGTTTGCTATTTAGTTTTGTATGTTAGCATGGTCTCACTAACTTTAACACTAGCTAGTTTTAGCCAGAGATACCTTGCTGAAGCACAACATGATATTGATGTTCTGTTTGAGCAGATGAAAAGAGTAACTTAATGAGAGTATGACAATCAGAAAATGAATGTTTTTTTCTTCATTGTGATTGAGGTTGAATGCTTAGGGACATTTTAGCTCTGTTTTGGTTGGATTTAGGAATTGCCCCTCCTCTCAGGAAACCTGGAAAATTGTTTTTCCATTTTTGTAGGAGAAACAACGTCAAACCGATGAGTGCTTCAGATCTTCCAGTGTTGCTCTATAGAGCTGAAACCTAGAGATGTCAAAGTTCCGCTCCCCGTGCAGCTGATTCTCGACTGCCATTGGCTCATCTGTGTTCAAGGACAGGGGCTTACCGATAGGTCAGTTGTCAAAGTCAAAAGTACTCTCAAGCCCCTAAGCCATCGGTTTGAATCATTCTAAAAAGTAATTTGATGGATTTATCAGAACTTTGTCAATTAGTATATGACTCACTTTAAAGGGATAGTTGACTACATCATATAAAGCGATCACATTTAAGTGGATTTATTTTATGATTTATTTTCTTCTTTTAGAAAATATAATTATTTGTTTTATAATTAATCAACATCTTATGGGTTTGCATTTACATAAGGTAGATGATTTACATAAGTAGATGATGTCAGATTTTTTATTCTTGGGTGAACTATTGCTTTAATGAATCACAAATCATTGTCTTTGATTTGTTGACTCTAAATGAATGGAAACTGCCTTGTGTGCAAATAATTATGAGACTTCTCAATTTAATGAGCTCAAATGGGGTTTATCTGATTTAGTACCAGAATGGCTTGGTGTGTCAAATTAGCATCTTTGTTTTCCATATAATATATCTGGATACAATGAACTGCATTCGATGTGAGAAAAGACTCTCCTCACTGTTTAAAGAATGTGTAAATGTCTCCAGCTGTGTATATGAGTATATACCCTGCTTCACTAACTACTGCAGATTTGATTGCCTTTGCAGTATGTTTTTCTTCTGTCCTTTGTTGGTGTTACTTGTAAATACATCAACATGATGATGATGGTTGTGTGTGCGCGTGTGCATGCATGAACTTGTACATGGTTCTGTTTTGTGCACGTCTGACACTCTCTGTGTGTTGGTTGTGTGTGTGGGATAGTAGTGTGTTCATAACTCTCTCTGTCACACCAGTAAGTGTTGTGCGGTCTCCTGGGGAGTGATTATAAAGCCCAGAGTCAGTATAGTTCTGCTCGATGTCATCAAGCCAGCCTGAATTAGCTTATCCCTTTTTATCTCTCTCTCCCTCTCTCTCTCCCTCTCTCTCTCTCTCTCTCTCTCTCTCTCTCTCTCTTTCTCTATCTCTCAGCACAGTACAGGGGCTTTATATATATTTCTTTTTTTTCAGTTTTAACGTGTTGTATGTATTGTAGTCTGTGCTTTTTTGAACTTTCTTGTTACTTTGCATTACAGCATGTCTCATGTTACCATCTCTTTATGAGGATTCACTTAGCGTTCATTTGGATAAAAGTGTGTGCTAAATGGATAAATGTAAATGTAATCACTAAGCATCAAGTTTAAAAATTAAAGTACCTTGACTCAAGTTCACTTCCCCTTTCACAGATATTTTGAAGATTTGGCTTGAATAAGCATAATGTACCTTTATCATAAGTATTAAGGTGTAGCATTAGAATGCTTCAAACTGTAAGGGGAAGGGGAGAGAGAGCAATGGAAGGAATATTGGACCCAGTGTGACTCACGCTGGCAATGCTAATGTGCTCGGCACTAATTGAAAGCAGTTATGCAGTAATCAGAAACCTGCCGAGCGACAGCTATGTTCATTAGAAACACACTGCTACCCTCACACAGAGAGGGCAGAGAGGAAAAAAAGAGGTCAATATATGGCCCAAAGATGTTAAAAACTTAAAATAAAATAAAATGCTGATAGTGTGCACATTTATGAGATGTGAGCTCTGTAGGTTAGGTCGTCAGCATGTTCATTTCACATGGTCTTAAGTCATTGACTCGGCCAGGGTTCGACTCTAGCTTCATGTAAATGCATTCAAATGAATTCTGTGCCTACATCATGTTCCTCAGTCTTTTAAAGTACTGTGCTTTGTCTCACCAAACGCTCCACGGACTTGCAATGAGAAACTCAACGCTTGCTTGACCCAGATGATTTGAATATCAAAGAGCTTTTGATCAGTGCAATCACTTACTACTTTGTCAAGAAATATTCCCTTTGTACAAATTTGGCTGTGTAATAGGTTGAGGATTTTCAGCAGCCATAGACACCCAGTGGAACCTAAGCTTAAGATATATATTTAAGGGGGTAATTTGTAATCGCCAGAAGGGTGGATGCAGACCTTAAGAAAGAACATTAGCCTCAGATTGCTGCAGGGAGATAGTTCAGTGGGATGCATTTAATGTCAATTGCTTTGGGGTAAAAAAAAAAAAAAGTCTGCTAAATAACAGGCAGGCCTAGACTAGTACTTTTGTCTTTTATTTTTGTATGTCATCAACTGTTCTTCATTATTAAAAATTTGTGTATGATGTTATTTTTATTCGTCAAATCATACTTGTGATACTTGTGAAATACAGTTTGGTTTTAAACATTCTTCTTTGAGCATTTTGAGTAATGCAGAATTTGTTTTACTTTGTATTATTTATATTTGAAATAGATATAATAAATGTAATATTAATTAATACTATTAAAAGTATTTCTATTTTAATAACAGTCTGTATTTTTGATCCATTAATGAATTTTGAATAAATTATATTTAAAGAAGTGCTATTATTTTTAAATCATAATATTATGTCATATAGTATAATAAACATTTTTTTTTTACTTTTTTCCCTCCAGATATGAGTTTTATATTTTAATTTTCACCTTTATAAACTTATATTAAATTAATTTTTCTTTTGTTTTATTTTATTTCTTAATTCATCCTATTTTCAATAACAGAAATACTGTCTTTGTGTTTCCAAAACTTTGAACAGATCTGAACATAGTGTACATTTTACTGTAGTTATTGTGGCATCAACAATTCTCAGTTCTCAATGAAGAGATAGAGATACTGTGCCTGTAAACACCTGTGCCATAAACATTTCAACAGTTTAACATAATTATCTTCTAAATGTTAGTAGTACTTCATAATGATAGTATTTGCTCATATCTTGAGAAAAGGCTTCAGTGTCCAGTGAAAACAGAGCATGTTTATGTTGTGTTATGAATTTCAGAATGCAACAAATTTTGAAAAGCTTGAGTATTTAGAACTGTTTGCTTTAACTTACTTAGAGTATTGTAGTGGCCATTTTGGTAGCCAGTTAACCAAAATAGTTGATAAATGAACAAGAAAATATCATTTTTGTGAAAGGCAGTTTATTTACAGTAGGAAGATCATTGGTGTTCTTTATGAGCATTCGCAGTTCATTGTACCTACAGTCCTTTTCTGCAGGTCCTGTGGGATAGTGGCTGGGTGGAAATATGGCTGGCTGCTTTCATTATGGTGCTGTAATGTAATGGCGACCGCATTGTCTGTTCTTTGCATGCCTGCACTGCTGAATAGTTGCCCTGACAAGATCGCTCATGGCAACTGCACAGGTCTGTCTCCCTCACGGTTCAGGGAAAAACAGGGCCAAGCCGCCCTCTGGGGAATCTACACCCGCATGCATTTGTTGTATAGCCCTCGGTCTGTACCTCAGAGGAGACCACCTGCTATTCCTTTTACTACACAGTGATGAGAGGGCGGTCTCGTCCTCATTTCTTTTTTTTTTTTCTTTTCCTTTTCTCTGTTTTTCTGTCTCGCCCAGTGTGCCATATCCATAAGAGCTTCAGTCTGTTTTGTGTGCAGAAAACCCAGAGATTCTGACCTGGTTTTGCTGAGTTGAGTCCTTAGAGTGGAACTGAAAGTGGTCTGTAATTTTCAGTTTATACTGCTGGAATAACGGAGCACTTGCCCTGATTCTTATTTTTCTTGTGTGAATTATATTATTTGATTTTCTTGAATTTTTTGGAAAGATGTGTGAATTAATTTAATTTAGTTTGTTTCATCTATTTATTTGTATCTCATTATGAAAATATATCAAATAAAACATTTCTCTAATCTCCATAATGTTTTGATGTTTTAGTTTGACATTTTCTTTTATTTATTTAGTAAAACTTGCTGATTTTGCCATGTGTCTAAGATTTCTACATGAAAACCCATTTTTGTGAAATGCAGAACAGCTCTCTTTTTTTTTTTTTTTTTTTGAGGGATGAAATTGGCTTAAGTTTAGAAAGTTACCACACATTTTCATAATGCATTGAACTTTTGTAAAAAGATCACGGACAATTGGAATGCTTTACAACTGTTTATCTCTATAAAACTTTTAGAAAGGGTTCCATTGCTGTGAATATTATAAGACGAGCCTGTATGATACACACCTTCATGCTGGTGATGACGGACAGATTGAAGCGTCTTCGCTGCTGCCTGAAAGAAGAAATACAGCAGAATATTCGGTGTCATAATATTCCAGGGTTTTTTAATGGGTTTGCGCCATCGTTCTGACAAGGTGTCTTCCTTCCTGGTGACATCCGTGTTGTGTGACTTCTTTTGCCGGTGTTATCACGGTGATGCGGACGACATTCCCATTGCTCGCCCTGCCAGGTACAGCGTCACCTCTCCTGTTACACCTGTCAGTCACATCGCACCGCCTGTGTTCATTTGCCCTCTCTGTAGTCCGGGGCACAGTATGTATCGCTCTAGTGTAGATTTATGCCAAGAGTTGAAATGTGGAACATTTAGTGAAATGTCTGCAGGTTCATGCTTATATTTGACTGATTAAGTCATAGTTAAAATTAGCATAATGCACTTATGCCGCTTACATCTAAACTTTGTTAAGAGGCTCATTCAGCAAAATAAAAGATGAATCTCCATTTGAAAGCAACCACTAAACTCTCCGAACCGATCTGGACTTTCACCCAGTGTAATTACAGTCTAATGGGATTTTAAATCAGGACTGGGAAACTGCATTCATCAGCAATGCCCAGACCATTTCTCCACTAAACAGCCATAAATGCATTATGAGTGCGAAAGAAAACACAGGAAACAAACAACAGAAATGTGCCATGCTTTCTCTCAACACTCTCAGCCTCTCTCTGTAAAGCAGCTCTCTAGGTTTTTAAAACCCCAGTTCCTTTTATTTTCTTATTCCATATACTGTACGGTGGGGCTTAAAGGGCTGAGACCACATTAAAAGTTATGATTTAAAAGGATGATTTAAAAAATTTATATATATATATATATATATATATATATATATATATATATATACATACATGTGTGTGTGTGTGTGTGTGTATATATATATATATATATATATATATATATATATATATATATATATATATATATATATATACAGGTATATAATATTCTGGCGATAATGACCAAAGAGACTTTCAAATTCATAAAAAAAAAAAATTACTCCAAACTTTTGAACTGCAATTATGTACTTTTGCACATTTACAACATGGCACTGCTCAGCTCTCTATCATCATCTCTTTTCTTGCAACTTGCTCTATTACTCCTTTTTGTACATGCTGTGGAGTGACTGAATACAAGGTCAAGTGTTCTGAGATGGATGCTTCTCCTCAGACATGACCTCATCAGACAGTCATCATTTTTACAGACTCGACTAAATTATTAATAAGAGGATCCACTCAGCTACTACTGTAAACCTTTATACATCAGAACCCACTGTGTGAAAAGTCAAGTTGTTTTACTTGTTTAGATGCTAGAAGTGAACTTAAAGATATGAAAATTCTGACATAATGTATTCACCCTCAGTGCACCAGTCTTGTGTGTATGTGTGTGTGTGAGAGCGTGTGGAGTTTGCATCTTTTACCAGAGTCGCAGTCCCCTAACTCATACATGTACTTTTTGATGAGCCTTTGTGTATCTGGTTTGTGGTCATACCAACAGTTCTGCTATTCTGCATTACAACTTCCTCTCTTTCTCCAGCTAAAGTTTCTCTTTGGTTGAGATTGTTGCTAGCTTTCCTTCCCTCTAATGAAGAGAACGTGCAGAACCCACTGTATAAGATTCAGTAATGTATTGAAGGGCTCTGCATGTCTTTATTGGACTGATTGCTCGTTTGCTAAAAAGAGAAAGATTGTTCCTTCCAGAGACGAGCTCTTTGATGTCTGATTTCAAAATGCCTCATGTCTCATTTTAACATGGATAAGACGTTTTTATTGACAAGACTGTTGCTTTTATGCCAGTGATTTGCTTTAGCGAAATGCTTCGATCTCTACGGGAGGTCTGAAATGTGTCTTCACACATCTTTTCTTCATAGACTCTGTTTTTCATCATCATTTTTTTTTTTTTTTTAATCAAACAGGCCATCGTGATCTGTTTAATTCCAAAGAGATACTTTATCTTTGATGCTTTATCTTTTTTTGTTTTACTCTTCCATGTGGACTTTTATCTTGAGTGACCAGCAAGATGTTTTGTGTTCTGCTACAGTTCTAATATTAGCACACTAGCCAAAAGGAATAAAAACTACTAAAAGCTGCAGAGGTTTAATTCTCAGCTTCTGTTCCACATAGTCATTGAGACGTCTCCTCTCCTGTCCTCCACTCCTGTCTCTTCTTTACTGGGCTTCTGGAGTTTACTCGTCACTTTAGACTCTGACAAACCTGCAGAAATCCTGTAGAAATATAAGCTGTTATATTTCCATTATACTAAAGCCAAATGAAGCAAAGAATCTATTAAGAGAAAAAAAAATATTGAAATATTAACTGGAAAATATTTACTTTATAGTGAGTAGACTGTGCATCTATTGTTGTTGGATGTATAAATCTAAAAAGAAGCATTTTTAATTCAATTTAGATTTATTTGTGTAAAGCCGTTCACATCAAAGGCACTTTTCCAAAGCGGCTTTGCAGAAAATATTGCCTTACAAACCCCCAGTGAGTAAGATATTGAATAACTGTGGTGAGGAAAACTGAAAAAAAAAAAAAATAAATAAAATAAGGTATTCTGATGTCTGAATTAATGTTTGTAAACAATTAATGAAGACTTCAGAAAAATATTTGAGATTTCTTTTGCTTTCAAAACAACTTTCTTTTAAAAGCTTGGGGGATATATATAAAACAAAATAATTTTGATTAGTCTTTTGATCTTCTGAAAGATAAATATTATTAAATAAAAGATCAGTTTAGTTGTGTTGATGCCTGTGAGTCACAAAAAGCTCTTTAGATTTTGGAGCTGTGTTTAGAGCAGGAGATGCAGTTTTGATAATGGCCTGTTATAGCCTAGTATGTTTTCTGTCCCCTCTGTTCTGTTCTATTGATCAAAAGTTGCAAAACAAGAAATAAGATTATTTTAGTGCACACTGGTTCAGGCTGTTTTTTTCTTAATCCAGTCAATTTTAATCGGAGACCAAGTATTCAATACTCATGGGAAGACAGAGATGTGCTGACTCACTGAAGAGAATTAGCAAGAGGACGGATCGAAATCAGCTTTTGAACTTTCTGACAGTGTACAAACTCTCTTCATCTCTCCCTCGCTCACTCGCTCTCTTTTAAGCATGTTTGCATGGTTATTCTATGTGGCCCGTTTTCTGGTTACTGGTGGTGTGTGTGTGTCCTTTTCATTGTCAGCCCTGACAGCTAACAGTCTCTTTTCCCCTTGACTATGCCACTTTACGACAGACAAGACACCTCTGTGGCTGCGTTCTAAATACCCTTCTTGGAGGAGAAGGAAAATGAGGGAGGAAAGGGAGACAGGGAGGTGTCACTGTCACATGGAGCGCCTCTGGACTCTCCTAAAGATGTTTTAGCATGGTAGACCTGCACACTGAATCTACAGATAATTCTAGTCTCAGTTAGCCTGGTTAAGAGTTGAGAAATAATGATGAAATGGCTAAATGAAGCAGTATAATTCGCAGGGGTTCTCAAAGTCTACATTCAAAGGTCCGAATCTGAATCCGGACCAGAACAATTGGTTATTACGAAACTTGTTTTTAATAAACATGAATAACATGTATAACAAATAAACACTAATTTAGAAATAAAATAAAATAAAGCATTCAAAATACATTAATAACAATTTCAAAAGTGGCTAAACAATTAGTTTAAGTGTCAGCAAAAGAGGTCGACTAATATGGGTTTTTATTTGGCCGATGCTGATATTTAGAAATATCTGATGTCTGGTATATGATGCTGTTCAAGGTTCCATTAGAGTAATAGAGTTCTAGGTTCCGTTTTAATTTTCATTAAATATTAACAATCAAAAGTATCTCTAATTAATAGATTTTATATATATATATATATATATATAATATATATATATATATATATATATATATATATATAATATATATATATATATATATATATATATATATATATATATACACACATATAATTGACTAATTTAGTTAATTTTTCTAGAAATACTTGGTTGTGTATTTACATTTTTCTGTTAAATTCTGGTCAATAACTTTTGTGTTATATTCATTTAAAAAATAATGTTTTAATAGTATTTTAGGAGTAGTAGTAGTATCATTACAATAGTAATACTTCTAATATTTATGCATATTGCATTTTGATATAGGTATACTGACCTGCTTTTGATGCATTGATTCAGAATTTTGCTAATTCCTTGACATTCCACACAGCAAATTCTATTTAATGACTGGATTCCATTATTCCGTCGCAGAAATCATAGGGCTCTGCACTTTTGTTTATTTTGGTGGCAGTTCTTTTCACCCCAAACCTCCATTAATTTCCCAGTGCGGTACATAAATTATGGTCAAATATATCCTCTTTCCTGGCTAGTTTCTAACTACCAAGTTATACTTTAAATACAACTCGAATATCTCAGTTTGGAATTAGCCGTTGTATAAAATAAAACCTTGGTCATACAAAATTCTTTATTATCAGACTGATGCAAATGGCCATTTTAACATGCTGAAACTGCATCGAATCAATTAGAACGGGTGATTTCACCACGCACTTGCCATTTTTTCTTTGCAGTATGCATGAGGCAGCATGTTCTCCACTGTGGCTTGAGCAGACTCCCACTGACAGACCAGCGACAGCTATCAGAGAGCAAAGGAAAAGCGTATTCTATCACATTACTGTAAAGCTCTCTCTCTCTCTGTCAGTCTCTCTCTCTCTCTCTCCCTCTGACTCCCTCCATGTCTCTGTGCTGTGGATGACAGAGGCAGTCCTAACAGCAGAGGGTTCACACACAGTGGTGACAGACAGAAAGCCAAATCTCAGACTAAGCCTCATGGGGAGGGTTGTCATGGATCGTTATTGCGCTCGTGCTCCAAACCAGAGCTGTGTGGTGTTTACGAGTGCACCATAGTCAGGGGAGATGGGAAGAAAAAGCTTGCAGAAATGCTTAACCCCAATTCTTGTTCTATTATGTGTTTTAACTCTGTGAAACCTGTTGCTGTATGCTAGCTTTTCAGAAACAAAAAGTGACTACTTTTGTCGCAGTTCTTTCCTGATAGAGTAGGTTGCAGATTTAGTAAAGCTAAAAAAAAAAACGAAAACTACAGTTTTCCCCCATCTGCTGTAGAAGACCGCGAGGACTTGTACATCTGTGACTCATTCTCCTTAGCTCCTTTCGATCTCCATTCTCCACCATTTCCTTCCCCTTTGAATAATTCTTTGTTTGCTATGATGCCACTTAATCACTGACAGGATGCTGAAACTCTTTTCCTCCGAATGAAAGATTTTTCAAATCAGTTCCTGAATTAAAATTTAAATCCAGAATTGTAATTTGATTGTAGAATTAGAATTAAAATTAATTTAAAATCAAAGTTTGCTTGATTGTAATTTTTAAAACTGAAGGTTTATAGACTTTATGCATGGATGGATGGATAGATGATACATTTAGGGTCCTATGATTTCTGCAATGAAGAAAACGCAGGTGGAATTGTGGAAATTCAGTCATAAAAAGCACATTTTTATTATAAAAAAGGGAAACAATAAATAAATAAATTTGTTTTTGTTGTTGTTTTGGTTATAAATCTTGTAAAATTGAACTTGAAAAGCTCAATTTTGTAAAAAAAAAAAAAAGTTTCTAAATTTAAGGGGAAACCATATTTCATAGGGCCTTAAAAATATTTTTGTTAAAGTTTTAATAAATTGC
Source organism: Carassius gibelio (assembly GCF_023724105.1). Classification (NCBI taxonomy): domain Eukaryota; kingdom Metazoa; phylum Chordata; class Actinopteri; order Cypriniformes; family Cyprinidae; genus Carassius; species Carassius gibelio. Next base: position 29,021,176 of record NC_068410.1, on the reverse strand, counting down.
TGTTTAATTAATTCTGGCATTTCAAATTAATCAGACATACTTTTTGATTAATTAAACTTAATTCAACCATTAAAACAGAGTCTAGAGAAATTAGAACATAAACGGTATCCAGAAAAATGATATTGTTCAAGTTTCTAGATCAGCTTAAGAAAAAAAAAAAACAGGTCTGTTAAAAGCAATGAAGCTCTCGCAACTCTGAGGCCTTCATGCATGCTGCTCTAGAACTCATCTGTGTCTTTATTGCTTTGAAGTTTATGAAAGTCTCCATTAAAGCATGTTCAGTCTAGATAAACAACAGCCCTAGTGCTCGAGTGGATCTTCTGTCTACCCGGGGGCTTGAAACATTCCTGTCTTTGTCTGATCTCTCGACCCCCGTCTCTTGTTAAAGAGGATATTTAAATGTGGTTGTGGGTTCAATCAGTATTCCACCTTGCATTGGATTTTAATTTGAAATGGCTGGCATTCATCTGAACACTCTGTAATGACCATACAAACGTAATTACGCTAATAATCAGGAGGCCCACTCAGACTCAATCCCCCCATGAGTTGTGGTGGTCTGCTCCATGCTGCATCTCCTCATCTCCTGATGAAGGCACTGAGGCCAGTTGACCTCTGTGAACATTCAGATTAATTGCCTCCCCTCTTTCTCCCTTCTCTCTCCTCCTCTTCTGCCGCTTTCAGACATTTTCGATATTTGGAAGCCTTTCCGTAGCAGTACGCTCACAGGAGTGTGTGTATGTGTGTGTCGTACTTTCTGCCTGCTCAAATTCTTGCGCTGAGATTTTGATGAATGAGAGAGGTTGTTCGGTGTGTGTGTTTCTGTGTGTTTGGGTTGGATAGTAGGGGTTTGCTGAGTAAACAACAGTGCACAGAGTTTAGAACAGAAGCTTGACACCTCAGTGTTATTTTGTGAATTTTAAACCCAGTTCTCACTTCAACACCTCATAAGCGCTGAGCAGATCTTTCATGGTTATAGAACATACTGTAACACTTACACAGTCACACATTTACCCTGCAGCATAAAAACACCAGCACTGTAAAACACACTTTTATCAGTAACAGTTACTGACACTATAACAGCAACTGACACTAAAACTATTCACAGTCACACTGAAGCATCAGTTTTGTGTGTTTCTTTTTAATAAAGAGAAGCTGAATAGAAAATATTATGTTTTTTGAGAGATAGTGTGTGTGTTTAGATAAAGACAGAGATTTATTTTTATTATGATTATAATTATCATATTTTAGTTATAAAACATTATACTTACAATTTGTTAATTAACAAATTAACAGCAGTACTTAAGAGTTAGTCAGATTGTGTAGATGCATTATAAAGCTTAGATACTAAGCTTTTAAAAGATTTATTTTCTGTCAAGTCCATTTTTTTTGTTAGTAATTATTTCCCAGGTGAAAATAAAATTGTATAATGCAAAAAAAAAAAAAAAAAAAAAAAATTTTGTAATATCTGTGTAAGTGTGGTGTAATGTTATTTCAGTTTCATGTATTTTCACACAGAGTAAATTGGCTTTAACAATAATAATGGCTTTAAAATTCACAACTTTAAAAAAACACAAAAACATATACTTCTTATTTAGATAGAAACAGTAATAACTGCAAGGAAACAAATCTCTCCTTACATCACACAGTAACTACAGTAACACAGAAGTTTAACTCGGAGCAGGGCTGATTCAAAGCCAGGGCCTTTATTTACCTGAACTGCAGAAGCTAACAGGCTTTTATTTGAAGCAGGCTTTTATTATAGGCAGGCCTTTATTTCTAATTCCATCTGTGTGATAAGTAATTGTTTTAAATAACCCGTTTTAAATTAAAAGTGATAGCGTTCCAGGACAGAGATCATAACATTAGCACAGAATCAGTTCAGAATCAATCACCAAATGAATCAGTTCAGTTCAGACGCGCTCTGTGTCAGTCTGCTTCACACTGAATCACGCATGCACAGTATCATCAGCTCCTCGGTTCTCAAATCGGACGCGTGCGACAGAAACAGTTCTCGGTTCAGTGTACTGGTGATCCGAAAACCGATGCAACCGGTTCTTGACTCGAGAACGAGAAACGCTCCGGCAGTGGGCGTGTAAGTTCGTTATCTGGCTCTGCTGCACAAATTTTACCCCGTCCTTTATTTGTTCATGCCCTCGGCCACTATAA
>NC_068410.1:28995183-29018510 GCF_023724105.1 Carassius gibelio | reverse complement strand
CTGGTCCTGGCTGAAATCTCCTTTTGCCTAACCTCTGGGGTAGGCCTGCTCCATGCATTGCACTTTCATTCAGATTTTCATGACATTTTGTTGGTTTATTTTCCTTGGTTTCATATTTGCCCATATTTTTAATAGCCTCTGCATATGACACCTTATTCACAACCTTGTACCTCTGTACTTCTTTAGCTTGTTTCTGGACCACACATCCAGCATATGCAGCACTATGCTCACCTCCACAGTTGCAACATTGCAGCTTGGTATCCTTATTACATTTACCATATTCATGTTCTCCTCCACACTTCGCACATCTTTGTCTCCATTTACATTGTTGTACTGTATGTCCCATTCTCTGGCACTTAAAGCACCTTAACGGTTGGGGAATATACTCCCTAACTTTGTAATTGATCCACCCTATTTGAACTTCACAAGGCAAAGATTTTTCAAAAATAATCATTACAGATAGACTATCTGATTTAACACCATTTTTATTATTTTGAAGTCTTTTCACCTCTAGTACATTCCCACTTTTTATCTCACTCTTCACATCCTCCACGGACATTTCCAAAGGAACATTTGTAATCACTCCTCTTAGCTTTGCTGTCGTTCCGGGTACATGCACTTTAATATTTCCACCACCAAGGTTGCTCATTTTCAAAATCATTTCCTGCTGCTTCTTATTTACTGCTGAAATTAGAATTCTTCTGTTATTCAGTAGTTTAGCATATTTAATTTTCCCCATATCCTTCTCAATTGCTTTAGTCACATGAACTGGGTGAAAGTGACCTTTATCATTACTAAGCATAATAATAACTTTCCACTCTTCCTGCTTGTCATCATCAGGCCTACTACTTCCCTTAGGTTTGGCTTTAATCTTTTTGTTAACTTGTCTTGGAGTATTCTCTCCTCCACTACTCGCTTCAGACCAAGATTTTTTCCTTGCCTTTTTTGTTTGGCTAACCTCCATATCTGAAGGAAATCCATCATCGCTACCATCTGAACTATATCCCATTGCTACACTCACGATACAGTTCGATTGCAATCTGCCTTCGCTCCGTCCAAACAATCCACCGTCGCCTGAATGTGACGTCTGTGCGGCCCACTTGCTCCAGTCAAGGGGCAAGGAACTCCAAAGCTCTGCCCACACTTCTTCTTCCTCTAGTTAGCTCCTAAAATACCTTCATACACCTGCTCCCTTTTTCATGATCACGCTGTGATCCGCAGCAGCTGGATGGAATCATCACATGTCAATGTCCATTGGCTCGTTTAGTTCACACTCGAAGTAGATTGGTGTCTCGAAGAGAAATCCCAATTCGTCGGTCACTAACGTGACTCAGTCACCGACTGGAATGGCTATATAAGCTCTCCCTCAACAACATGTACACATACTGAATGCAAGTTTCTAGTGAATCTTATCAGAGGAGAATCTCCAGTGACTGCTGAATCCTGAACTAACAAGATAAGGTTAGTGTTTAATTACTGTCGCTGTGGTGTTGATCATGTTTTATCCGGACTTCACTTATATGAAGTAATTCTGGTTATGAACAGATTAAAAGTTGTGGAGCAATGAAGGTTTGTCGGAGCGTCCTGCTACTTTTTTGCTGCCAGTTCTTTCACACTCTGGGTAAACTAGTTTTTTTTATTTTTTATTTAAGTTCATATGTAAAAGTTGCTGTATTTGCAGTCACCGATTTATCTTGGAATCATTTAATCTGTCTTCACAGCTTTAAACTGTAACGTGGTGAATGGTAACCTGAAGCAGATAGATGCTGGGTCTGGCTCCGTGGTTGGCGTGAACAATAATAATGAGATATTCGTCCTGATTGATAACATCTTCACAAAGATCAGCGGGTCTCTAAAGCACTTCAGTGTTGGTCCTGCTGGTCAGCTGGGGGTTAATACAGAAAACAACATCTTTAGGTTTCAGAGTGGCGGTTTTGTTAGGCTTGAAGGTGAAGACTTACAGAGAACAGAAATGAAGACCAGTTTAAGTGGTCATGAATTTACATGTTGTGAAATGGCCAAATACATTTTATTATGATTCTTATTAAACCAACTAGTCTTTAATTGAACCTGTTGTGTTGTAAGGGCTTCTCAATCAGGTGGATGCCGGAGGTGATCAGATCATTGCAGGTGTCTATGTATGATGACATATTCTGTTCAAATATGGATGCTAACAACAAATGGTTATCCAGTAACATTCCTTGGATTAATATTGGTGGAAAGCTGAAGTACTACAGCTGTGGTCCATACAGCTGTTGGGGAGTGAACCACAACGACCAAATCTTCATCATGAAGGTAATGTCAAAATGCTAATTCCAAGAGCTCTAGTACACCAGGTTTTTATGTACTAGAGATTATGCAAAGGTTTGACAAAACTAGGAAGATCACTGGGGTGAAAGCAGCAAAATTTCTTGATCTGGCTGTATGATTAACTGGATTTGTCTCTTTTGGTCTTGTGCAGGATGTGTCGTCTAGTGTCTGTTCAGGGTCCGGCAGCTTTGTGAATATTCCTGGACTTCTGTCCATGATTGAAGTAGCAACTGATGGCAGTGTCTATGGTGTAAACTCTCAAGGGAGCTTATTCAAACGGTAAGCTGAATAATCCTATTACAAGTTTTATGAACCAAATGATTTGCTTGTTAAATGCACCTGTGAATACAGTATAAATGGAAGCCAAATGCTTCATTCAAGGAGACCTTTTGTCTATTGCAGAACTGGTGTCACTCGCTGCACACCCGATGGCACAGACTGGATCCCAGTGGTTGCCTGTCCCAATGGTCACCAGCATGTGAGCTTTGACCTGGGAGTGCTGTGGGTCGTGTGTGTTGATGGCTCCATCCGTAAATGCAGTTAAGGCACTATGGTGGGCCAAGGTGGGCGGTCTCGAGATTCTGGCAGAGCGCATGCCTAAATGTACTGTATAATGTCACTGCAGCAACAGGAGGTCATTCATTGACCGAAGCCTCAAAGTGACTTGTAATAAAGTAATTGGCAATTATTAACAAACCAAGAGCTTGATTTAATTTTCTATTGAACCAAGAAAGCATCTCTCACTCATGTTTCTTTCATGTATTTGGTTCTGTGGAGATGTTTCAAGTGATGCACAACCATGCACCGTAAACCCCAATGTTAAAGAAATCAAGTTATCATAGCTTTTACTTAAAATGCCAGGTTTTGGTGTCAAAAATTAAGCCGTTATGTTTGATTCATTTGGGAGCAAAATTCTTCTGAATTAGTTATTGTCCGGCTAGCTTTATAAAGAATACGTTAGTGAACCAGTTCAGGAAATCGAAACCGTTTGTCTCCAATGGAGATTTTATTTTTTTTCTTGTGGCTGACACCCTCTGCTTCAAAATACTCCAGTCTCCCAGAGTAATTCATCTACTCAAACAGTACACCGGCTGAACTGCTGTGAACTGAAGCGGACCGAGCCAGCTAATGAATGTACACTCCCACTGCTAGAGTGGTTCTTGAGTCAAGAACCAGTTGCATTGGTTTTCGAATCCGCAGTACACTGAACTGAAAACCGTTTCTGTCAGACATTTCCGATTTGAGAACCGAAGAGCTGATGATACCAGTGTTGCCAACTTGGTGACTTATGCTGCGTTTCCACTGAAGTTACCACCTTGGCTACTGCAATTTTCCTCTGTGTTTACAATCCAATGAAAAAGGATATCAAGTTCCACTACCTCTTTTCATTTAAACCTAATTATTCAGCCGTTTACAATGAAACAAAATATAAATTGCCTATTTTCAAAAAAGAGACTAGCGATAGACCTTTATTTAGTCTGAGACTCTCTAGTACTGCAGCAGGAGTGCGAGCGCTCTCCCTTTAATTGTTATTTTTTCCTCTGCATCTGTTCAGTGAGGGTAGCACTTTCAGTTAAAAAAAGATTCTGTTGCTTCTAACTTTTACATGCAAGTATAACCGATAGGCACTGACGCCATGAATATGCTAATTAGCTTATGACATAATTTAGCGACTTTCCAGGAGGGCTTTAGCTACTTTCCTTTGAAAGCTGGCAACACTGGATGATACCGCGCATGCATGATTCAGCGTGAAGCCAACTGACACACAGCATGTCTGACCTTAACTGGCTCTTCTGGTGACTTGATTCTGTGCTAATGTTATGAGCACAGTTAAACCAAAGGCTTGAAAGAAGGGCAATCTGGCAATGGATTAGTAAGTGGATCATGGCTTCTGCGCAGATGACACCTAGCTTATTTACTGTCTTCAAGACTTAAATCCTTGTATGCACATTATTGCTGTTACTGTATTTGGTTGCATTGTTTCGAAACTTAATCGTAAACCTCATTTTGAGGTTTTAAACTGACTAAACGTATTACTTACTTGACTGATATTTGAATGTTTGATAGACTTGAGGTCAAGCGTAAAAGAACCGGTGAACCCCTTTTTTTTTTTTTTTTTTTTTTAACCGGTTTATTGAATTAAACCGTTCGAAAGGAACCGGTTTGTGGCAAAGAACTGCACTTCCCATTAGCATTTCGAATTAAGTGTTATGAACCCTAATTTCAATTTAAATTATGCATTATGTCTCTGTTTTAAATGATTGGTCGTGTTTGAAATTCTGCTTTGAGAAATGCACTGAGTGGTCAACACATAACACCACGTGCCAAATGCCGGAAGTTTTTTGTTCGTTGTGAATTTGCTGAAGCAATGGTCCAGGCACTGGCAGAGCGAGCCATCTCCTCATTAGAGATGAAAATCAAATATTAAATTAGTAAGTAGAGATTAAAATGCACATACTTCAGTACCTAACACTAAAATAAAACCTGTAATAATTGCAAATGTTATCCCGCATCACAGGTGGTCGTCGTGAAGCAGGTGGAAAGAGCGTCTTGACATGAAGATGCACTGAAAACCTTTACGCTGGTAGGTTAATGGTAAAATGCATGTGTAACATTATGGTTTGACTTAATGTTTTTATTTTAGTGTGATCTGCAAGAAGGGCTAGAGATAAAATGTTTGAGAATGTTCTTTATAATGTTTATGAACTACGCAAACATTAAATTGCAAACGTGACAAGCTGATAGAAACCGTGCCACTCTTGACTCTCATGGACCGTTTATCACCTCGGCATAAAAGAAAAGTGCACCGTGGAGATCTCGGATCGAATGCGTTTTTTCACTGACCGGCACACACAAATCACTAAACCGCGCTGAGAGGTCCAGTGAGAAGCGCGTGTGTGGGGTGTTTTTTTTTTTTTTTTTTAAATGCACGTCTCTGTCATTTGAACTCTTTTTAATGTCTGATCAGACTATGATTACATTATCAACCGCACTGAGGTGGAAAATAGAAGGCGGCTTTATTTTGGCAGAAATGTAGGATGCTCATGATTTTATAAAATTCTGAATTATATGTATTAAAGCAGTAATGGAATATAATTGCAGTATGATGATATAACCTTTTTGTGTACGTGTTATTTGTATACAATAGTCTATAATAAAACCATGATTATCTGTCTGGTTTTTACTTTTCATGCAGGACCAAAAACTCTGCCACTAAACTTCAGAGAAATAAAGCTTTAACTTATGGCGTTTCTCAATATCGACTGATATGAAAACTCTATAATGTTTTTGGGCCTATATTGCTCAGCCCTATTTCCAAGGTATAAACCCGTTTGAGGTACTAGCTCCCTGTAAGAACATCGGCGTGGTGTTAAATGTCCTGTTTTCCTCCGACAGCAGGACTATCAGACAGGCAGTTATCCTGAAGCAGGTGGGAAGAGACTCCATGAAGTATGCTGGTATGTTAAAGGGATAGTTGATCTAAAAATGAGAGTTTGCTGTTAATTTTGCTTCATTGTCCCATTGCTTTATAAGACCTCAATGTATCATCAGGAGCCACAATATTAATATTTTTTTCCTGTATATGGTTTTTTTTTTACAACTCTGTGCCAGTAGCTGTTGTCTTGCACTTATATGAATCACCGAGGTTTAACGTAAAATCTTTAGTGTTGAACTGAAGATAAAGTCACCTACATTTGGATGGCTTGAGGTTAAGTAAATTTAACAGCGTTTTTTCATTTTTGGGTGAAGTATTCCTTTACTTTGCACCTTTTTGAAATGTGAGTTTGGATGCATGTGAATCAGTTTTAATTTGTTTATTCCTCTTCTCTAGATGCCGGATGATCCTTGATGTGTTCAATGTATTCTACTTTCCATGGGGCAGAAAGACCTGCATCTTAAAACACTGTCTTTGGCAAACCTTTCTGGTGTTTTTTTTTTTTTTTTTTTTTTTTTTTCACAGAGTAGCTACTATTCACAAATGCTCTGCAAATTTTTATGCTCCAGACAGATTCACCTTTTGGCGACTGTTAAAATGTGACCTAATAATATGATCTTACTTTTATAAAAGCATGGTGCCTGTTAAGTACATTAAGAAGACAAACAAGTCGGTTCAGTGTGCTTTTAATTGTTCTGATACTCCCAAGTATTATTGTGTTTTTCTTTTTTTTTTTTTATATATTAAATGTAGTAATGTCAGTATACATCACCCAAATAAAGTTGTTGATGTGAAGAAAAGTTTTAATTATTTATAACTTTATTAAAGTCAAACACAATATATAAACTGGAATGTTTGAGTTTAGTCTGTTTGCCTTTAACGTTATCTGTACTTAGTTAACTCAATGAGAAGACCACATTAGGTGAACTCAAACGGAGTTGTCAATTTCCCATTACTCAATTAAACTGAGGGAATCACTTTCCTCAAATCATTTGAGTAGTCTCAACTTATTAGGGTTTACAGTCTGGCAAATAGACACTATAAATATTTATTCAAAATGTTACACATCTTCTATTTATTATCCTAGTGTATAGCCTGCATTTTTAGAGTTCAATACAATGCTATCAGATTCCGCTGACACGTGAGAGATGTTGGCTTCAATCAGTTTAGCAGGTCCTGTCAAAAGATATCCGCTGATACGCAAAAACCAGTTAACGCTGCTTTTTGTCTGATGCTATGAACTAACTTCCCTATTAACCAAGAGGGAAAACTAATCACAAGAAGAACAGGAAACCGGGAGACTGTCCTCCTAAAAACAACCACATATGTAATTTGTTCTAGCAGCATATACGACCTATTATGTTTTAAAATTAAGCAGCCTTATGACAGTCGTGTGTGTCATCAAATGACCTATTGACACTCATTACCACTCACAAAAAGGAGTGACCCAACAGTTCACTGAACATTGTTGCACAGGTTTGTAAACTTATTTTATGGCTTGTTTTTTTAAGGTACTGTTCTGATTCTCTGCAATTAATGTGAAAGTGCAGTTTGACGTTCTCTTTACAAATCTGTTGTGAATGCCAGTGAATGAATGTGTGGCAATCGCAACGAATGTGAAACGCCCAGTAAACCACAACACTTACCATAATTTTTACCATGATGTTTACTGTGGTTAAAGCACATTAACCACAATGCCGTGCCTTTAATACCTTTTTGTAATGTGATTGTAATTCAGTGTTTTTTTTCTTTTCTGTTTTGCAGTTTCTTCATATCACATTTATCTCCAGCTCCTACAACAACACTTAGTGTCCAGCGGCTCTTTATGAAGCTCTCTCAGAAGAAGAGGGGGAATACCTGTCAAAAGTGATTAATTTATGACCCTGTTGTCCCACCCCTTATGAATTATGATCCCAGATGTCAAACAGACACGTGTGACGTCCAGTTCCTGTTCCTGTTTTCCTTGATGTTTATGAATGTATATTCACTGTTGAAATAATAGGTTGACTCACTTAACTACTTATTCTTTTCTCCAAATTCATAAAAATGTCTATTTGAAACACTTAAATGTAATCATTAAGCATATATCTGAAGCAACTTACAAATGAGTATGATAGAAGCAACAAGTTCTGGATAGTCTAACGCAGTACACGTAGGAGTTTTTCAATCTACTGAATAAAAAGAAAACCAGTGGACAGAATAGAATGTACGAGCATAGACGGAAAATAATTAATAAGTAACAATCTTTCATGATTTCGAAACGGTACCACAGTGTATATAAAAACTAGGATAATATAATAATATAACGTAAATGTCTCGAGTGAAGAAAAGGTTTAAAGCAATTGTAGCTGCACTGGGTTGTAAATAATTAACTCAAATGGTATATAGGGAATTTGAATAATTAATCAGGAATATGATTAATATATCTCATATGACAGTTACATTAAAATTATTGAAGATGAAAAAAAGCTCAATTGCATATATCAATAACTCATTACAAGGCACTGTACTTTACTCATTAATATATCAATATTCCATTCTTCATATCAATTATAGTGATATCTCTTACTGTAAATTACAGCAAATCAAACATTGCTTTGTCCAGCAAACGGCCGTAAGATTAATTTATCAACTTTCAATAAAGTTCACTTCTTATAATTCAAGGAAAAATATTCTCTGGCCATGAAAACATTATCCTATCATTATGAAATTTCGTTACTAAATGTAAAGAGCTTGTAGCTAAAGATCAGACATTTCATTGACTCGTAATGTGAGCGCTTAGACAGAGGCAATCATTATATTGGTTTTAAGTAATTGAACTAATAATACATATCAAGCTACAAATCACACAGAGTAAATACGCGACCGACAACACAGACAGTAAACTTTGGACAAGACATAACGGAATCCAAATGAGGGAGAGAGAGAATGAATGAGAGAGGCTGAGAGAGAGAGAGGTGAGAGAATAGGCGTTATTACAGTTATGCTCAGTTATGCAAACTCACAGACAGTAACCCTTTAAAGACAACAACGAATCAAATCACATTGAAAAGGTAATAGACAAACTTTAAGCAGCATTTAAATCTCCATAGAGAATGATACTTGCATGTGGTCTCTTTGTGATTGGGCGTGTTCTCTCGTGTCTTCCAGGGCTGCTGCGGAATCGCGCGATATTTGAAAGGTCCAACAAAGCAATGTTTCAGAATTCGTCTTCCTCGTGTGGAGAGGCGAATAGGTGAATACATTTAGTAAGGAAAAGAAAACAAAAACAATGGAGATGAAAGCTGTTCTCCCAGCCGCCGTGCTGAGATCAACGGCGATAGGAGAGCGGACCAAGACCGCGAAGATGGACAAGCAGGGTAAGATAGGAAAAGAGCGGGAGGAACTTCCTGGGTCAGTTCTTATGGCTTGACTGGTTCACGCCTCTGTTTGCGTGAACAACCAATGAACGTCCGCGATCTGAAGGGGGAAAAAGTTCCTTTGTCTCTGGGGAAACACCCACTCTAATAAGTTCTGTCTTATCAGATTTCAGCAGTGATATTCTAGAACATTTGTAATTCCAGATTAATACATCTTACCTTAAATTCCTTTAGGTGCATAGTTGGTTCACAACATGATAATTCCTCAGATACCAAAAATTACATATATAACTGATAGAAACACGATGTTACATTCATATACCAGTGAGCTGACTTTTTCCTGTACGGTTTCCCAGTGGGATCATAACGTTTTATGAGCTGGTCAGGAGTAGGGTTACAGAATCATGACTTATTTGAGAACATTAAATTAGGAGAAACATTTCCAATTTACAAGTTAGCAACTTATAATCCTCACATAACAAGGATTAACCATTTTATGCAAAACACAAACCTATTCAAAATACATATTATTAAGGACTTACATAAAGAGCGTAAAGAAAAGTTTGTTTTGTGTGCTTATGTGTGTGTTGTGGAATGTGTTTCGTTTCTCCTTTGAGGCTCGCACGGGTATCCCTAGACAGTCTCAATAGGTGTAATAACTGTCACCCACAGCAGGATGTTGCCGACATCGCTGCGCCCCAAATGGTGAATTATGTTGGAAGATGTTGTAAAATGAAGGTCCTTGGGAGTCAAGAGTACAAAGAGGTCACTAACATTACAGCAAAACTAGGAAACAGAATGTAGAACGCCTAAATTTTACAATTAGGCGGGGAAATAAAATAAGAATGTCGCAACAACGGTAAACAAATTCAAAGAGAAAGAGTGAACTAAGTCATGGAAACATATATGATTATGGTTTCATAGTGTAAAGTAATGAAAAACTTTGTGGTTTATATCTCACAACGGTGTAATGAGGCCCAGGACAGTAGCGCCATTAAACATTTGCATAAAGTCATGATATCTAGCAATTTTAGGGATATTTACCAGAGACTTTGTGTTTGTATTGTTAAGCTATTGTGTGCTTACTGTCTACAAAGAATTGTAAGTTTATAATAAGTTCAACGTATTTATCCCCTTTACGTGCAAACATCGCCGACGGCCCCAGTTTATTTTTGTTTCACTTTCACAGCACGTTAAACATCACTCTATTACTTGATCTGGACAAACTGTGCATCAATTGAAAGTTTAAAGACTTTAGCTTCGATGTTTGTTCGATATCAGTTATTTAGTGATTTATGTCAGGAGTGCAAAATAATAAATCCGTATAATGCCACATTTTGAATAGAAATTCACCACTCATTCATATTCAGTCACGTCAGCAGCGGTTTATTTGTGTTCACATAGACTCACTGAACAGCGTCAATAAGGATTTATAGACCAAAGATGCATATCTGCAGAGATATATGGATATATTTACTGATGTTTACTTCATATTTCTTCAGACAGAATCGTCATTTCTATTCATTTTCCACTGATTTACGCGATCTGATGATAAACAGCCTCTCCCAGCGATCTGTGTGTGTTTGCAGTGCTGTGAGCTCATGCCATGTGTCACTCAGACTCCGATTGGTCCTTGCGCATGTCAATCTTAGAATGTCATAACCGGACACCGCCACATCGTGTCACATGCTTCCTGTAAACTTCCTGGTAGTTATCTGGCCAAAACAATGCTGAAACACCTCTGTACCAGGCGGCAAGGAAGTCGATCGGAAGTTGAAGTCGGCCGCGTGCCGCCATCTTGTAGCAGAACTTCACTTGCTTTAGCATTCCCATTGACTCCCATTCATTTTGGCGTCACTTTGACAGCGAATAACTTTACATCTGAGGCATTTAAAGACTCAGTTTGTCCATTATTTATTTCTAAAGATACACGACAATGTATAAAGGGCTCCAGTACCTTCTATGTTACATTATGGCCCCATAGAAAAAGTTTTTGTAAAAAATAGGCTAACGATTGCATCATAACCACTCGACTCTATGTCGCATTACCGTACAGACAGGAGGAGAAGCTCGCAGGCAATTAACTCAATATGGCATACTGGCATTACATTTTAAAATACTATACAAAATAATTTATCAGAATACTTACTCCTGCTCACTCACGCCAAAGAACTCCCCGCTCAAGCTCGCCGTCTCTGCAAGATTAATGATGGCAGTTTGCACGTACAGCTACTAGAAGATTTACATCTGTCAGACAGGTTGCTGACGTCATCAAGCTGAGTTTGAGTCTGCGCGTTTGCACGTACAGCTACTAGAAGATTTACATCTGTCAGACAGGTTGCTGACGTCATCAAGCTTCGTTTGAGTCTGCGCGTCGGAAACGGAAGTGCTAAAAAATGCTAAAAATGGGCTTCACTTGTCTCCATTGAGTTCCAATGGGGTCGCTGTGTCCATTTCTTTTACGGTCTATGCTCTGTACACACGAAATATCCGAATAATAAACCCGAGATTATGATGGTAAAGCTTGGTATGAGATTTTCTTGAGATCTGGGGCGTTTTTATAAAAAAAAAAAAAAAATAGAAAATGTACATCTGAAATGCTAACTTGTGCAGCGATGTAAAAGGCTAAATAGCATATAAATAGTAAATATTAAAAACTATAAATAGTAAACGACCAAATTCCATGCCTGGGGCCTGTTCTTCGTACGTCGCTAACTCAGTTAGCTGGATTTGAATGTTGACGATTTGATGTGATCTTGGATCATTTGATTCTTCGAAGCTCATCACGGAGCTGCTGTCATAGCAACAGGTCCGTAAGCTTAAACCTGCCCGGGAGCAGGTTTAGTTCATGTAAACAGGATTAGATCGCTTATTTTCAACCAGAACTGATACTCAAAATATTTCTGCTACCACGGCTACTTTATTACAAGAGTATCGTACTGATCCAGGGACAATAATTTAAAATAATAATCATTAAAATAAATTATTTAAAAATAATATAAAAATGCTGTGTAGTCCATAACAGTCTACTATAGACACAGCCAGTTTTACTCACTGAAATATTTATTTGTCATAAAATTATTACTTCATAATTGTATTAGAGTCTTACACACTTTAATGAACCAGAACTCGACATAGGATCCATAATGCAGGCTTTATTATAAAGGCTCGTAGTCGTACAGGCAATGGTCGGAACCAGCAATATCAAAGGCGTGGGCAGAACAGAGAATCAGTAATCCAGTAACAAGCAAGGGGTCGGTAGGCAGGCAGCACAGGTACGTAAAGATAACAGGCAGAATCGGTAACAGGAAAACAAACACTGGTAATAACGCTCAGAAATGACAGACACAGCAAATCAAGACTTCGCGTTTGAACTGTGCAGGTGATCAGAGTCCAAGGACGGGGCTTGTGGGAAATGTAGTGTCGTCAGTGTAAGTGAATGAATGGATGCGTGTGTGTCAGTATTCAGGTGAGGGTGCCCTCTGCTGGCCAGCAGAGGGAATCACGGGGTTCGTCTCCGTGACAAAGTAGATATCGTGCTCAGTCGTCCTGATTCTGGTTACAATAGGCTCTGAGGAAGCGGTTTAGCTCTTGGTTGAGCCTTTCCACCTGTCCGTTTGCCTGAGGGTGATACCCGGAGGTGAGGCTGACATTAATGTTTAGGGTTCCTCGAAAGGCCGTATAATCTGAAGACCCAGTTGCATAAGTGTTCTGCATTCTGAAGAGCGGTAGGTAGTTTGGGTAAAGGGATAAATCTGCAAGCCTTGGAGAACCGGTCTATGATGGTGAGTATGGTGGTGTGACCCTGTGAACTGGGAAGATCCGTAACAAAGTCAAGGGCAATGTGTGACCAGGGTCATTGAGGAATGGGAAATGGTTGTAGGAGACCGGCGGGAGATCGTTTGGATGTCTTATTGATATTACAATTATTGCATTGTTGGATGTAATTTGTTGTGTCCTTGTGAAGAGTTTCCCACCAGAAGCGGTTCTCCAACTGGTTGATGGTGGCAGTAATACCTGGGTGACCGGATGATGGATGGCAGCTGACTTGACTGATGACCTGGTCACGAAGATTCTCAGGAACGAAGGTTTTATTGGCTGGACAGGCTACTGGGTTTTCGTTCTGCTCCCTGTGTTGTTGGAGTAGAGTCATGATATCCCATTGAATGGGAGCAACCACCACCTGGAACGGTAGTATGGGTTCTGTGACAGATGGAACGTTCTCCTCCTCGAATTGACGTGACAGGGCATCAGCTTTAGTGTTCTTGGAGCCGGGTTGGTAGGTTACCGAGAAGTCGAAACGTGTGAAGAACAGGGACCATCTGGCCTGACTGGGATTAAGGCTTTTGGCGGTGCGTAAGTACTCCAGGTTCTTGTGATCTGTTAGTACCGTGAATGGATGTGTGGCCCCCTCTAGCCAGTGCCTCCACTCCTCGAAAGCTGCCTTCATGGCCAGAAGTTCCCGATCCCCTACACTTGTAATTGCGTTCTGCCGAATTGAGTTTCCTGGAATAGAAGGCACAGGGATGAAGTTTAGCAGCAGGAGCTGGGAGGTGTGACAGAATGGCACCAATGCCTGTGCTGGATGCGTCTACCTCGACTATGAAAGGCAATGTGGGGTCAGGGTGACAGAGGATGGGTGCCATACTAAACCGTTGTTTCAGGGTTTGGAATGCCTTGTGAGTGGACTCTGACCGTTGTAGTCGATGAGTCCCTTTCTTGACTAGTGAAGTAAGCCGGGCGACAACAGTACTGAAGTTTCTAATGAACCTTCTATAGAAGTTTGCGAATCCCAGAAATTGTTGCAGTTCCTTAAGGGTTGTGGGTTCAGGCCAGTTGAGCACGGCGTTAACCTTCTCGTCCATGGCTACCCCTTTGGGACTGATTATGTATCCTAGGAAGGTGGTGGATTTTGTGTGGAACTGGTACTTCTCAGCCTTGGCGTATAGCTGGTATTGGATGAGGCATTGGAGAACTGCTCGAATGTGTTATACATGTTCAGGAAGGGTGTTAGAGTAGATCAGGATATCATCGATGTGCACAATCACAGACATGTCTCTGAAAACCTCATTAATGAATGATTGAATCACAGATGGACTATTGGCTAGTCCGAATGGCATCACAAGATACTCATTGTGCCAAGTGGTGGTGGAGAAGGCGGTCTTCCATTCGTCTCCCTCCCTAATGCGGATGAGGTTGTAGGCACACCTCAGGTCCAGTTTGGCGTAGTACTGGGCGGTACGAAGTTGTTCGAGGGCTGAAGAAACCAACGGGAGTGGGTATCTGAATTTTACGGTCATTTCATTTAGTCCACGATAATCGATGCAGGGACGGAGACCTCCATCCATCTTTTCAACCAGGGGCCCGTTCTTCGTACGTAATTTTATAAAATATCAACATCAGGCTTGACAACTTTGTGAACACTTACACTCTAAAAAAAGCTGGGTTGTTTTTTTCAGCCCAAATGCTGGGTTGAGACCGCTGCGTAGGACTTTGGGTTGTTTTAACCCATGTTTGGGTTTAAAATTGGTCTTGAGTTTAAACCTACGGGGCTGGGTTGAGAACGCGGATATGAAGGTGAGCACACACGTCAGGTTAAGATCATACGTCTCCAGTGCAAGCAGCCGCCATTTTCTCAGCGTGAAAGAAGCATAGACAGTTAGGGTTGCCACCCGTCCCTTAAAATACGGAATCGTCCCATATTTGAGAATAAAATAGCGCTTCCCAGCAGCACCGGAATCGAGTAAGGCAGAGGTGAGAACTTGTGGGTCGTTAATCCAAAACTAAACAGGAATGCTTACACTCTGTGTATCACACATGGAAGTGAGGGGAGTACTCACCGAGCGCTGGGAGAAGGTTGATGTACGAGTAGGACAGTTATGGCGTTGATGGCCGTGTAATCCACAATACATGCATTATCTATTGGAAATGCGTCGATCTCTCTCCTCCGTAGATAGATGGTAAGTGTTGCCCTGCATGGGTTCAGTAGATTCCTGAGCAGGCAAGAATGCTGGGTGCACAGTGTGACGGGAATTGTATCGCCAGGCACGTTGCAGGTTGTCAATGGATATGGTCAGCTCGATGAAGCTGTTGAGATCTCTGCCCTCATCTCGACAGGCTAGTTCCGTTTGTAGATCATAATTCAGTCCTTTACGGAAGAGGACCTTTAATGTGTCGCTCACCCAGTTAGTTTGTGCCGCCAGAGTGCGAAATCGTAGAGCGTAATCTGCCGCCATCATCCTGCCTTGTGACAACTCCAGTAAGCGATCTCCAGCTCTCTTTCCCTCCTTAGGATGATCGAATACGGCCCGGAATTGTTGCAGGAAGTCCTGAAAGGAGGTAAATGTGGATCCATCGGCCCCCCACACGGCCGTAATCCATTCGAGTGCCTTCTCAGTCAATAGAGAACAAAGGCGATTTTCCCAGTATCCGTAGTATACAGTGAGGGTTGTTGTTCCACAAACAGAGAGCATTGCAATAGAAATCCCTTACACTTGCTGGCGTCACCGTTGTATTTATCCGGGAAAGCAAGACGGGGATTGGCCTGAGATGGCGTTCCTGCCGCGTGGGCAATGGTGGATGCCTCTGGCGTTGGTGGGACCGGGGGAGCGGTATGGAGATTCTGAATGGCCTTGACGAGCTACTCCGTGAGCGTGGTTAGACGATTCAGCTGGAACTGATTGGCCGCTATCTGACTGGCTTGGGCCGCCATGGTGGTATGAATACCTTCAAAAGCCGCTGGATCTCGTTGTGGTGAAGTCTTCTGTAATGAACCAGAACTCGACATAGGATCCATAATGCAGGCTTTATTATAAAGGCTCGTAGTCGTACAAGCAATGGTCGGAACCAGCAATATCAACAGCGTGGGCAGAACAGAGAATCAGTAATCCAGTAACAAGCAAGGGGTCGGTAGGCAGGCAGCAGAGGTACGTAGAGATAACTGGCAGAATCGGTAACAGGAAATCAAACACCGGTAATAACGCTCAGAAATGACAGACACAGCAAATCAAGACTTTGCGTTTGAACTGTGGTGGAAGTCCAGCTTAAATACACAGTCTGATGACGATCACCTGTGCAGGTGATCAGAGTCCAAGGACGGGGCTTGTGGGGCTTTGTGTGTCAGTATTCAGGTGAGGGTGCCCTCAGCTGGCCAGCAGAGGGAATCACGGGGTTCGTCTCCGTGACACACACATGCTATACAGATAATAGAGTTGTGCATTATTTTGAGTGATGACTGCTATTATAAGAGTGGCTGTATGGAGCAGAGGAGATGCAGATAACATGATATTGACCCTTAAGAAACTTTCATTAACGCTATCACGTAACAAATCTGTCCAAATATAAAATTAAATGAATAGATAATTTCTACATTGAAATAAAAATTTAAAGACTGCACAACTATTATAAATTGCTTATCTAAATATAAATATAATAAAATAAAAACATGTATCTATTATAACATTTATGTAGTTTTGTTTGCTTAGCTGTTTCCTCATGAAAGTCCAGAAATTTTTAAAAAGTTTTTCGTTGAGTGTCATTTTAAATTATATGACGTCATTACATTGCCGTCTTGCCACCAGCCAATCGCTGCACTGCTGATCATGGTTTCGAGTATCGATACATATCCCATTTTAAGCCAACACATGAACGCGCAATTATCTCAGATAACTCAATCCAGCGATACTAATCATACACAACAGGTGTGTTCGAAGAACCCAATTAGCCGGATCATGATTAGCACGATGATATCATCTTGGATGTGTCATTTGATCTCAGATTTAATAAGCGACGTACGAAGAACGGGCCCCTGTTCTTCGTACGTCACTAACTCAGTTAGCTGAATTTAAATGTTGACGATTTGGCGTGATCTTGGAACATTTGGTTCTTCGAAGCTCATCCCGGAGCTGCTGTCATAGCAACAGGTCCGTAAGCTCAAACCTGCTCGGGAGCAGGCTTATTTAATGTAAACAGGATTAGATTGCTTCTTTTCAACTAGGGGCCCGTTCTTCGTACGTGATTTTATAAAATATCTACATCAGGCTTGACAACTTTGTAAACACTTACACTCTAAAAAAAGCTGGGTTGTTTTTTTCAGCCCAAATGCTGGGTTGAGACCGCTGCGTAGGACTTTGGGTTGTTTTAACCCAAGTTTGGGTTTAAAATTGGTCTCGAGTTTAAACCTACGGGGCTGGGTTGAGAATGCGGACGTCTCCAGTGCGAGCAGCCGCCATTTTCTCAGCGAGAAAGAAGCATAGACAGTTAGGGTTGCCACCCGTCCCTTAAAATACGGAATCGTCCCGTATTTGAGAATAAAATAGCGCTTCCCCTTTTGAATCAATACGGGATGGGGTTTGTCCTGTATTTTCTGAGTTGTCTTCAATGCAGCATCTCATACAAATCATCCCACCGGCATTCTGTGAAGACTCGTCCTATTCTGCCCCTGACTGGTTAAGACTCACTGCCATCGTTGGATTGATTGGTTTGTTTCAGTTTCACGGCCAATCAGAGTCAAAGGAGGGCGGGTCAATTTGTCGGAGAGTGTTCTCTGTTGCACACAGTGGCTTGTCAGATGTGCGACCGCATGCCTCGGGAGAACTCAATCATCTCCTGAGGCAGATAGTGTAATGACAGTTTTTTTATCACCTCAATCATTTTCTGATTGATTACATTAGATTTCATAGGTTGCCTATTTGTGAAGAAATAATGTTAAAGGAGGGGTGAAATGCTATTTCATGCATACTGAGTTTTTTACAATGTTAAAGAGTTGGATTCCCATGCTAAACACGGACAAAGTTTCAAAAATTAAGTTGTCGTTTGAAGGAGTATTTTTGTTCCAAAAAAACCTCTTCCGGTTTGTCACAAGTTTCGGAACGTTTTTTTCGAGTATGGCTCTGTGTGACGTTAGATGGAGCGGAATTTCCTAATATGGGTCCTAAGGCACTTCTGTCGGAAGAGCACGCGCTCCCGTATAGCGAGGCTGAGCACAAACATTTCACTGATCAGAGCGAGAGCGTCGCGAAAAGTCACAAAAGAAGTGTGTTTTTGGTTGCCAAGGCAAGACAACCCTGCACAGATTACCAAAAGGGACCAGTGGATGGAGTTTATTTTTATAGAGCATCAACGGAGTTGTGCAAGTGTTTTTGTTTGTTCCCTGCATTTCGAAGATTATTGTTTTACAAACAAGGCCCAGTTTGACGCCGGATTTGCACATCGTTTATTTCTTAAGGATAATGCAGTTGCAACGAAAAAGGGTCACGATCGTGTGTTGGAACCGCATGCGGTGAGTAAAACTGCTTCAAATATCTCTGTGTTGTTAACTTAGCTATCAGCGCGTGAGCACATCAAGTAAACAACATGCGATGTTGTCATCAAACTGCACTTTCCACATGTACAGCTTAAAAAAAATAAATAAATAAAAAAGACGACAAAGTGGAACTTAGTCATTTTCCAAAACCGCTAAGCAGGGCCGTGCACAGACCTTTTGAGGGGCATGTGCTGAAACTGAAAAAGGGCACCCCCCTCCCTTTTCTATATCAATTATATATATTCTCTTTTTTAGCTATTCTGTTTGGTTTTATAAGCTTATTTGTATTATTTGGTTAACATGATTATGAATGACATTGAGAAGAGGGGAAGGTGAGCAATGAGTCAAGTATTTTTGACAAACTTTTTTGAAATATAATTTAAGTAATTATGTCCAACTCAATTCCAGATTATAAGAAACTATAGCCATACCGTTACAATAACATATCCAACATGTATCCGCCTACCTGGCAAAAATTTGATACTGTGGTGGACCAGGGATGTTGGTCTCTTATTCACTACACTTTCCCTAAAATAAGCCAGCAATGAAAAAATAAATAAAAATAGTGTGAAAAGTACAGTTGCAGTGAAAAGCATTTCTGAAGGATCACGTGACACTGAAGAGTACTGAACTGGAGTAATGATGCTGAAAATTCAGCTTTGATCACAAAAATAAATTAAATTTTAAAATATATTCAAATAGAAAACAGTTATTTAAAATTGTAAAAATATTACACAATATTACTGTTTTTGCTGTATTTTGGATCAAATAAATGAAGCCTTGGAATGAATTACATTCTGCATGATAAAATATAAAGATTTCACAGTGATCTGTAATTTTATTTTAGTTACTACTACATTACTGTAGTAAAACCATGTTTTACTACATTTTATACATTTGAGGACGAGCGGAGAGTATTTCTTAGAAATATATGTTATGTAGGTGACGAGGATCACTCGTCGCTTTGTGTAAGTTCCAGTACGAAACAGCGGGGGGCGCACCTGTTATGATTTTCCGATGGTAAAAACTAACTATATGTTATATTATCAATATATAGTTTTTGACCAGCGAATGTGTGCAAATGTGAATTTGTTTTTGTCTGTCATTAAAACGGCGACGGTGCCTGCCGCTGCCGGCATCACATTACATTTTCATCTACAGGTTACAAACTAGTTTTATAGACGGAGCGCTCAGTTTTTCCTGTGGTAAAATGCATTTGGCCAAAATCGCATTTTATAAAAGATGAAATGCTACTATATGCACAGGCTATTTAAGTGTTGGCTATGTATTGGCTATGACTAGATGGCAAATGCTAGCCCTCTCTCTCAGGCGATGTCCCACATGTCTCAGTCAGTGAGTCAGTCAGACATCAAATAAATAAAATATGAGCCTTTATAGACATAGTGTTTAGTAGTACTTATTCAAACAACAAGATATTTATTTACCCTTCGCAAAACTTTGTTCAGCTCCGCTGTTATCTACTGTACTGCATATTGAATCAGTTGATTCAATGAATATAAAGGGGGCGGAGTTATCAGCTTACTGACAGCTTGAGGATCGAATAAGGTTTACACAGCTCGTTTTAAGCACTTTCATTTGCTAAATATTTGTAAAACAGACAGACAGACGTAAAGGGTGACCAATAGCATTGATAAAAAAAAAAAACACCACCAAAAAAAGGGCACTTCGGAGTGTAAAGGCAAAAAGGGCATGTGCTCTGCACAGGTTGAGCCCTACCTGTGCACGTGCCTGCCGCTAAGCAAATATATACAGTTTCAGTACATACCACATAGAGACGCCTTTGCTGATGCTGCTCTTGTTAAATTTCAGCCTCTGGATCTGTGTCACAGCTTCCAAACGCTCTCAACTCAAAAGCCTACTGGCACTCGTGATTCTTTAGCTCCGCCCACACGTCACGCCTCTAGGCGCTCGTGTTTTTCCGGGAAAAATCGGTACAGACTAGGGATGGGAAGATTCCCCGATTCGCTCGGTGCATCGGCTTAAAAAGTTAAAGATGCGATGCATCTGTTTAAAAAGTGTTCATCGGATTCAAATTGGCTTTTGTATCGCGATGCATCGTTTCTAACATATCTGCATCGGTAAACCCAGATTTATTTCTTTATAATTATTAGTAGATAACTATACTTTCATTATTTAGAAAAGGAATAATATTTTTAGATTGTTTTCACCCTTCTAAACTGTTTTTCAAGCACGTCTCTCTTCACTGTTACGTAATGACGTAGCCTTTCACAACACCACAGAGACCGGGGCGTGTCAAGAAAGTCACATAGATTAACATGGCAGAGGTAGAGCAGCTGCATCCTCCACCAAGTAATTACAAATCCAGTGTGTGGAAACACTTTGGCTTTTATAAGAAAGCTGGAAATCTTGATTAAACCCATGCAATTTGTAAAATATGTCGTGCCGCTATAAAATATACAGGCAGCACGACAAATCTGACAGCACACCTGAAGCGCCGACACGGTGTGAGTTTGGAGACGCCGGCCGCCTCCTCCTCCTCCTCCTCTCACTTGGATTTAGCTGAACCTGCCACTGCTAGCGGGACGCCGGGCGAGCAAACGATCAAAACTTTTTTTCAATCGAAGTTGCCTAACAGTTCTGCTCGGATCAACTGATATTTCTTAAGAAAAACCTTAAAAGAGCATATTTAAGTTAAATTTAATCTGATGAGTCTGGTTTACAGCAGCCTTTGACTGCCTATACTAGTTTATTTTATTTTCATTATTTTTTTTTTACATTTGAATACAGTTATGAAATAACTGACAATTTTTTTTTTTTTTGGTACTTCATATTGTTATTGGTTATGTCAAAATAGCACCTGTTTTCTGTTCACTGAGTAAGCCTGTCTGCTGAAAGCACATTCATCTTTCTTCAGTTTACCTCTGAGCAGCATCCTTAAATTGTTTCACTGTTAAATGTTTGAGCTTTTAAAAGTTTAAGTAGGGACAAAACAGGAAAAAAACATTTGGTTTTATTTAATATTTTTTTGCACTACCAAAGCCTATTTGTATAAGGGTCATGCACTACAAATCAGAAGGCACTTAAGTTAATTTATGATTTGTTGTCTGAAACAAAGTGTCACGCTGTCAGTCTCTGTTTTCCTGGGTGTCCCCTAGTGAGCTCACTTCTCCTTAGGCACTTCACCATAGGCACTTTAATTCTGCTAGTCTGGTCATGTCTTCACAGTAATTGCACTCCAATTAGAATCGCACACCTCTGTCATTAGTCTCCCTATGTATAGCTGTCTTTCTCTGTCATCTGTATGGAGTCCTTACCCTATGTGTGAGTTGTGCTCTTCTCCCGAGTTTCCCTTTACCTTCTTGTTACTCCGAGTTTCCTATCCGTTTCATCCGGTTCCCTCTTTTGTTTGGTTTGTCTCTCATGACTGTTTATTTTGTATTTTTTACCCTTCTGTAATAAAACCCATACTTGCAATTGGATCCTACCCTCTCCTTGTGTTTTCCCAAACCCAACCGTCACACAAAGAAATAAAAGTATCTGTAACATAATGAAATGCATATCATGATTTGTTTCATTGCATCATACCACATCGAATCGTGTTGAATCGAATCGCACTGCATTGTAACAGAGGTGTATCGTATCGCATCGCTAGCTGCTTTATGTATCTTTAATGTATCGTATCGTTGGCTATGCATCGAGATGCGTATCGCATCGGCCTCAGTTATGGAGATGCACATCCCTAATAGCAATAGCCTAGTAATGATGATAGGCCTACTACTACTCCTAATAATAATAATAATGCCTCCAAGCTCACATTAGCAGTCTGGTGCTACTGTCAATTATAACAACAGCCTAGTAATGATAATAGGCCTACCTACCGCTACTGATGATAATAATAATAATAATAATAATAATAATAATAATAATAATAATGTGGGCCTAAAAATAATACCCTAGGGCTATCTATCTATCTATCTATCTATCTATATATATATATATATATATATATATATATATATATATATATATATATATATATATCTAATGTGGGGGGTGTGGGGGGGGGTGTAATGATCCAGCTTTGGGGGGCCCAGCTTCCAAAAGGTTTAGAACCCCTGCGATAGAGGAACAGAACAGTTATTTATTTCCAGAGAAGAAATATTCGACTTACTTATTGTATTTTTTGAACCAACAAGAAGAATTTCGGTTTTACTGCTGTTCAATTGTAGAAAATTACTTGAAAACCAATCTTTTAATTCACTTAGGCACTCACCAAGAGCAGAAGAGGGAAACTTAGAAGAAGGTTTAGAAGACAGGTAAAGTTGGGTGTCGTCAGCATAACAATGAAAGTGGATATCATATTTCCTAAAAATGCTGCCAATAGGTAAAAGATAAATAATAAACAGAAGAGGTCCTAAAACAGAGCCCTGGGGAACACCAGTGACAACATAAGTGGGTTTTGATTTAAACTGTTTAAGTTGTACAAATTGAATGCGATCTGTAAGATAAGAACCAAACCAGCTTAAAGCCATACCAGTAATTCCAATAGATTCCAGCCTGCTCAAAAGTATGGGATGTGTAATGGTGTCAAATGCTGCACTAAGGTCAAGAAGTATAAGTATTGATAGAAGACCAGCATCAGCCGCTAGTAATAGATCATTAGAAATCTTTACAAGTGCAGTTTCAACACTGTGAAAAGCACTAAACCCTGATTGTAACCGCTCATATAAATTATTGCAAGAGAGATGTTCACGGAGCTGATGAGCAACAATTTTTTCCAGGATTTTTGACAGAAACGGTAGATTTGAAATAGGTCGAAAATTAGCAAAATTCTTTGTGTCTGTCCCAGGTTTCTTAAGAATAGGCGTTATAACAGCAGTTTTAAGTGCAGTAGGGACAGTGCCAGTAAGAAGTGATGCATGCATAATATCAGTGA
>NC_068410.1:28971615-28994683 GCF_023724105.1 Carassius gibelio | reverse complement strand
CAGCCCTACCCTGTATATGTATAAAGAACATATTCTGCACGTCCTATTCCTGAGATGGAAAGTAACTAATTATAAATACTTTTGTCACTACTTGTTTCGTTACTTTCATTTTTTCTACTTTCCTGAGTATAATTAAAAAAAAAGTATTCTAAAGTATTCTACTTCACTACAATTATTTTTCACCAAAAGCAAAAAAATAAATAAATAAAAATAAAAAAGGGACATAGAGGCTCTGATAGAGAAACAGAGCGGGCTGGAGTTTGATGGGCACTTTTCACACCACTGGGTATTACCAGAGCATACATCAGTAAGTAAATAGAAAACTCGTGGATATAATTATTGCATGGATGGAGCAAGAACAATGTAAGTGTCTAAAATATATGCATATATTTATGTTGATAATATAAAATAATATCAACATTAACAATATTGAATTTAGAGCGCATGCATTTTATGTGCAAATGGCTGATGAATCAAACATGGTTTGTCTGTCAATCAGATGCATTTAAAATTACTTTTTCTGTGTGGGTACTTTGGATGTGTTAACACATGGGTGAAGAAACAAGATAGCCTATGTATGACCGGATGATTTATTCATATCCAAAACGAGACGACATGAACAATACTGAGCGCTAAACACTCTCATGCAGTACATGTTTCATTCATATTCAAAGCCGGAGGGTGTTCTCGCTGAAAGTCCAAAATGGCCCATTAGAAGTAATAACTTATGACTTGCAGGTTCGTACCGAGGCCACGGGACCGCCCACGGTTCCTGCTCACCTGCCCCTTCACAAAATGGGACCGGAGGATGACCCTGAACCCCTTCCACAATATCTCTCTCTCCCTCTCTCCCCTCTCCATCTCTTTCTCAACCTGTCCCTCTTCCTAGGTCCCATCCATCCAGCCCTCCTCGTTTCCCTCGTGTCCAGTGTCCCACCCCTAATCATATGGCGGGCCATTTGGGACAGGCAGCAACACTGAATTGCCTCATGACCCGTTTTTTTTTTGGCCGGGCATTCATGACAACGTGCGCAGGTGGTGCACGTCTTGTCCGGAATGTCAGCTGGTGAATCCACCGGGCACCCCATCGGGCAATTAGAGCGATCTGCACGGGGACATTGCTTTGCATTAGTCATAGTTGACTATGCAACCCGATATCCTGAAGCAGTGGCTCTCTGCAACATTTCCTCTAAGAGTGTTGCGGACGCCCTATTTCGTCTAATCTCCCAGGTGGGGGTTCCGAAAGAAATCCTCAACGACCAGTGCATGGCGTTTATGTCACGTTCGCTACGTGGACTATATGGATTATTGTGCATTAAATCGATTCGAACTAGCTTCTATCACCCACAGACCGACGGCCTGGTCGAACGATTTAATCTCACGCTAAAATCCATGATCCTTAAATTCATCCAAGAAGATGCCAAGTATTGGGATAAGTGGCTAGAGCCCTTGTTATTTGCTGTGCGAGAGGTCCCACAAGCCTCCGCGGGGTTTTCCCCCTTTGAACTTCTCTATGGTCGCCAGCCCCAAGGGGTGCTGGATGTCCTGAGATGAACTTGGGGCCGTCTCAAGACAAAAATGAAATTCAGTATGTGCCTGACTTGAGAACAAAACTCCACACTTTGGGGTGTCTATCAATGGAGAATTTGTTACAAGCCCAGGACTGCCAGAGCCAACTATATAACCAGGAACTAGATTATGCAAATTTGCACCGTGAGAGAAAGTACTTGTATTACTCCCAACGTCGAGCTCTAAGTTAATGTGTTAATGGCAGGGATCGCTTGAGGTTGCACGACAAGTCGGAGATCACGAATTATGAGGTAATACAGTCCGATAGGAAAGGGGGAATGCCAGATTTACCACCTCAATCACCTTGGCAACGGTGATTAGCGGAGAGGATGATCTCGGGACTGAGGCGAATGTCAAACCACAATCCCTCGCCCTGGCCCCAGTGGGAGATCACCTCTCGCCGTCCCAACTCACTGATCTAACGAAATTACAGGTAGAATTTGCCTACGTGTCCTCTCCCCTACCAGGCCGTACCAACCTCATTCAGCACCATATCGAGACGGAGCCAGGCATGGTAATTCGCAGCCGGCCGTACCGCTTACCTGAGCACAAGAAAAAGGTAGTTCAGGCTGAATTAGGCACAATGCTGGAAATGGGAGTAATAGAATATTCCAGACCATCAACTGGGCGAGCCTGATAATTTTAGTTCCGAAAATGGACGGCTCAATTCGCTTCTGTGTGGATTATCGCAAGGTGAATGCTGTGTCGAAATTCGTCGCGTATCCAATGCCGTTGGTTGACGAGTTGCTTGATCAGCTAGGCCTTGGACTTAACAAAGGGATATTGGCAGATCCCCTTGTCTCCTTTATCCAAAGAAAAGACATCTTTTACAATGCCATTTGGTTTACACCAGTTTGTTACCCTTCCGTTTGGGTTGTTTGGGGCACCGGCTACTTTTCAGCGTTTCATTTATAAGATTCTGTGGCCCCATGCGGCATATACTGCTGCCTACTTAGATGATATCATTATATTTAGTAATGATTGGCAGCGGCTTATGCAGCATTTGAGGGCTGTCCTGAGATCGCTGAGGGGCGCTGGACTCACGGCCAACCCAAAGAAGTGTGCAATTGGGCGTGTGGAAGTAAGGTATCTGGGCTTCCACTTGGGGCATGGACAAGTGCGTCCACAAATTGACAAGACAGCCGTTGTTGCGACCTGCCCGCGTACCAAGACCAAAAAGGAGGTAAGGCAGGTCTTGGGGCTGGCGGGATATTATAGACGGTTTATTCCTAATTATTCGGACCTCACCAGTCCCTTGACTGACCTTACTAAAAAGGAGGCACCAGAAACGTTTCGAGTCGTGTCAGCAGGCCTTTACCCAGGTAGCGGGAGAGAGAATCAGGAGACGAGCAGTGAGTGAGTGGGTTGGACGGAAACGATCAACACCTGTTTCTTGTAGCAGTAATTGGCGTGGAGAGAGTATAAAATGCCAGGGGAAATGGGAGCAGTTAAGAGAGAGACGGACTGCTGACGTGACCTGAAAACCGGAAGGAGTTACCTGGAAGTATATTGTTGTTGAAGTAAAAGTCACCATTGGTGTTTATGAAGAATATTTATTTATAAGTTATAATAAACTCGTCAGCAGTCCAGCAGACCCTTGTCCTCTTCCTTTTCTCACACGAACTCACTACAAGCTGATTGGAATGTCATCATTTTCTAATTTGTTGAAATCATGAATTGGTGCGTTTTTGTTACATGTGAGCCAAAATCATTAGACTTAGACTACTTGAGTCTGTGTGCACTGAATTTATTTAATACACAAGTTTCACAATTTGAGCTTAATTACTGAAATAAAATGAAGTTTTCCTTGACATTCTAATTTATTGAGAATGACCTGTATATAAAGAATACAAATTACTGATTCTCATCCAGCAGTGTATTTGATTTCTTATCCGATTAAAATACATAAGAACAAATGAAGCCTGTCAATTTGAGTTTCTGAAATAATGGATATGCACCTATGTATGCAGTACAGAAGACGTGGAAGAGTGGTTTAAAGTCATATCAAATTGGGCACAAAGAAAAAATATATATGTATATTATATATTTTATAACAAGCAGATGATTCCTGACCTTAAGCATCCTATTCCAGAATTGGAATAGATTTTGGATTCCCAAGCCCATGTATGTCACGGTTCGTGAATGCACCGTCTCCAGCTGTAGTCATGTTACGTCATGTTGATTGTTTCCTGTGGGTGTGGCCGCTGATCGTCTGATCAGCGGCAGGTGCGGCTCGTTCTGTCAGACTATATAACGCCCTGTCTTTCGTCTCCTGTTTGTCTGATCGTTGTTTGTAGATCCTGGTGTTTGATGTCGTGTTCGTGTTGTTCCTGCCTTGCTTTGTCGCCGTTCTGTTGGATCCTGTCTTCACGCTCCGAATACACTCACCACCATTGGATTATCACCACTGTCATCATCGTCAGCGCACTCTACGTCTCAACTCACCAGTCTGTGCTGCCATCGTGGTTCCTGCGTCACTCCGGTAAGCGCCAGTGTTCGGAGGATGGACTCCCAGGAGAGGACTCTTAACGACACTGGTCGCGCGGTCCAAGCCTTGGTGACGCAGGTGTCCGAGCTCACCCAGCAGTTCCATCTTCTTCGAGCACCCACTGCGCCACCCACACCGCCCGCTCTCCCGATACCACCGGTGACCGCCTCCCAGCCGGAACCCCGACTTCCGATCCCGGAAGCATACTCGGGTGAGCCCAGCTTTTGTAGAGCATTTCTAACCCGATGTGATATTCATTTTGCCCTGCAACCCAGGACATTCTCCAATGAGAGGGCGAAGGTGGCGTTTGTCCTAACGTTACTCTCTGGGAGGGCGGCACTATGGGGGACGGCGGTGTGGGAGAACCAGGACCCATGCTGCGACTCGTTCCTGGCGCTCTCCGAGGAGATGAGGCGGGTCTTTGATCGGGCCGTCGCAGGACGGGAGGCGGCCAGGAGGCTGGCGGAGTTACGCCAGCAGGAGAGATCCGTCTCAGACTTCTCGATTGAATTCAGGACCCTGGCGGCGGAGTGCCAGTGGAACGAGAAGGCGCAGTGGGACATGTTCCTGCATGGGCTGGCTGACCGCGTCCAGAGGGAGATCTACGCCCTGGATCTGCCCCCTCTCTTAATGGACTCATTGAGCTAGCGTTACGGATGGATGCCCGCCTCACTCGGATGGTGAGGAGGGGGCTGTTCAACACCCCATCCAGGGGCCCGGCGGACGGGCGATTCAGCGGCGGAGACGTGGTCAGTCCCACCTACGATCACGAGCCCATGCAGGTAGGGCGAGCTCGGCTTTCCCGGGAGGAGAAGGAGAGGCGGAGATCCCTGGGCCTCTGCATGTACTGCGGGGGAGCCGGACATCAAGCCCATACCTGTCCAGTAAAAGGCCAAGCCCGGTAGTACGCATGAGGCTACTATCGGGTGGGATCTCTGCCTAGAAGACCTCATCACCACCATCATCTACGCTCCTTCCGGTAAGACTGCGGTGGTCAGCACAGACACACCACTGTCAGGCACTACTGGACTCTGGGGCAGAAGGTAACTTCATGGACCGTCATCTCGCACACAAGCTCCACATTCCCCTCAAACCCCTCCCGCACCACATCACGGTCCATGCCCTCACTGGACAGCAACTCCCCACTATCTCTCACAGTACTGAGGACATCACACTCATCACCTCTGGCAACCACTCCGAAACCATCTCTTTTCACATCCTTGACTCTCCCCTGGCACCCATTGTCCTCGGGCACCCTTGGCTCCTTCTCCATAACCCCAAAATAGACTGGTCCTCTAATTCCATTTTTTCTTGGTCTCAAAAGTGTCATGAGTCTTGTTTAGTGTCTGCTTGTCCGTCTGTGTCTGTGTCTGTGTTACAGGAGGAGGCGGTGGATTTATCTAACGTGCCCGCTGAGTACCTCCACCTGAAGGAAGTGTTCAGTAAGTCTCAAGCTGCTTCTCTTCCTCCGCATCGTCCTTACGACTGTGCCATAGAGTTATTGTCAGGTAAGTCTCCGCCTAAAGGCAAACTTTATTCACTTTCTGTCCCAGAGAGGGAGGCTATGGAGAAATATATTTCTGATTCTCTAGCTTCCAAATTCATCCGCCCTTCCTCTTCTCCTGCGGGGGCGGGGTTCTTTTTTGTGGGAAAGATGAACGGATCACTGCGACCTTGTATTGATTACCGAGAGCTGAACAACATCACAGTAAAGAATACTTATCCTTTGCCGTTGATGTCTTCAGCCTTCGAGAGGTTGCAGGGAGCGTCTATTTTCACAAAACTGGACTTACGCAATGCGTATCATTTGGTTCGGATCAGGGAGGGGGATGAATGGAAGACCGCGTTTAACACCCCCAGAGGGCACTTTGAATATTTGGTCATGCCCTTCGGGCTCTCCAACTCCCCAGGGGTCTTCCAGGCACTCGTCAATGACGTGCTGCGAGATATGATTGATCAGTTCATTTATGTCTACCTGGACGACATATTGATTTTTTCCTCCTCTCTCCAGGAACATGTGCAGCACGTCCGACGAGTGCTTCAGAGGTTGCTAGAGAATGGGCTTTTTGTCAAGGCGGAGAAATGCGAGTTTCATGCACAGTCCATTCCATTTTTGGGGTTTATCGTGTCGACTGAGGGAATACGCATGGATCCCGAGAAGGTTAAGGCTGTGGTAGAATGGCCAAGCCCAGATTCTCGTAAGGCCCTACAGAGGTTTCTGGGGTTCGCTAACTTCTACCGGCGTTTCATTCGCAATTTCAGCCAACTAGCCGCGCCTCTGACCGCCTTGACCTCCACCAGAACTGCGTTCAGGTGGTCAAACACAGCGGAAGCTGCGTTTGCGAAACTGAAGAGCCGTTTCATTTCAGCTCCCATTCTTATTACCCCTGATCCTACACGTCAGTTCGTGGTGGAGGTCGATGCGTCAGAGGTGGGGGTAGGAGCGGTGTTATCCCAGCGTTCTCCCTCAGACGACAAGGTCCACCCTTGCGCGTATTTTTCTTATCTTTTATCTCCTGCAGAAAGTAATTACGATATTGGTAACAGAGAATTGTTGGCAGTCTAGATGGCACTGGAGGAATGGCGACACTAGTTAGAAGGATCGGGGGTTCCTTTTATAGTATGGACTGACCACAAGAATTTAGAGTACAGTAGCACCGCCAAAAGGTTGAACTCAAGGCAGGCTCGATGGGCACTTTTTTTCGGACGTTTTGATTTTACTATTTCGTACCGCCCGGGTTCCAAAAATATCAAACCCGATTCTTTATCTCGTATTTTTGACCATTCCGAACGCCCGTCCACTCCCGAGTGTATTTTTCCTGAGACATTAGTGGTCTTCACTCTCACATGGGAGATCGAATCGAAGGTCAGAACGGCCTTAGAAGGGGTAACGCCTCCGCCCGGGTGCCCACCGAACCGCTTATTTGTGCCGGAGGGATTAAGGTCCAACGTTATCCAGTGGGGTCATTGCTCTAATGTGGCTTGCCATCCAGGGGTTAACCGTACTAGATTTTTAGTCAAGCAACGATTCTGGTGGACACTTATGGCTCGCGACATTCACAATTTTGTTTTGGCTTGCTCGGTATGTGCCACTGGTAAGGCTTCCAATCGGTCCCCGGATGGGTTACTCCAACCGCTGCCGGTACCTTCGAGACCCTGGTCCCATATCGACTAGATTTTATTACCGCCCTCCCGCCCTCCCAGGGCAACACGGTTGTTTTAACCGTGGTGGACCGGTTCTCGAAGGCCGCCCATTTTATTCCCTTGGCCAAGTTGCCCTCAGCCAAGGAGACAGCGTTGACCGTCATAGACCACGTCTTTCGTTTACATGGCCTCCAGATAGACGTGGTTTCTGACAGGGGACCCCAATTTGTGTCTAAATTTTGGCGAGAATTCTGTTAATTACTGGGAGCGACTGTAAGTCTGTCCTCAGGGTTTCACCCCCAGAGCAATGGCCAAACCGAGAGAGCCAACCAAGATTTGGAAAGGGTGTTGCGATGTTTGGTCTCCAAGAATCCTTCATCCTGGAGCCAACAATTGTCTATGGTGGAGTACGCCCACAATACCTTACCAGTATCTGCTACGGGCCTATCTCCTTTTGAGTGTAGTGTAGGGTACCAGCCACCTATTTTTCCCAGTATGGAATCCGAGGTTGCGGTCCCCTCCGTTCACGCCTTCGTCCAGAGGTGCCACCGCACTTGGACCAGAGCCCGCGAGACTCTACTCCAAGTGGGGGCGCGCACCAAGGCCAAAGCCGATCGCCACCGGTCTAGGCCTCCCATATACGTTGTGGGTCAAAAGGTGTGGCTTTCTACTAAGAACATTCCTCTCCGTTCCGTTTCTAATAAACTGGCTCCCAAATTTATCGGCCCGTTTACTGTCACCAATATCATTAGTCCGGTGACAGTCTGCCTCAAACTCCCTCCGACGTACAGGAGAATTCACCCCGCCTTTCATGTATCCAAAATCAAGCCCGTATTTCATTCTCCCATTAATCCGCCTACCCCGGTTCCTCCCCCGCCGCGTCTCATAGATGGGGAGACCACTTATTTGGTTAATCGTATTCTGGACTCTAGAAGGAGGGGACGCGGATTTCAGTACTTGGTGGACTGGGAGGGTTACGGTCCGGAGGAGAGAAGTTGGGTACCTGCTAGGGACATCCTGGATCATTCCCTTATCGATGATTACAATCGACAGGTAAGAGAGGCTGGGGACGCCAGGAGGCGTCCTTAGGAGGAGGGGTACTGTCACGGTTCGTGAATGCACCATCTCCAGCTGTAGTCATGTTACGTCATGTTGATTGTTTCCTGTGGGTGTGGCCGCTGATCGTCTGATCAGCGGCAGGTGCGGCTCGTTCTATCAGACTATATAACGCCCTGTCTTTCGTCTCCTGTTTGTCTGATCGTTGTTTGTAGATCCTGGTGTTTGATGTCGTGTTCGTGTTGTTCCTGCCTTGCTTTGTCGCCGTTCTGTCGGATCCTGTCTTCACGCTCCGAATACACTCACCACCATTGGATTATCACCACTGTCATCGTCGTCAGCGCACTCTACGTCTCAACTCACCAGTCTGTGCTGCCATCGTGGTTCCTGCGTCACTCTCCGGCCTTCCATCATCATCATACTATCAATAAACTTCCTTGTACTTGCATTTGTCTCCTGTCCTCCATAACTACGTCACAATGTATTTGTTAAAATGTTAAACAGAATGCGTTTTTTTTTTTTCCTCCTACCGAAAATGTGCCTGG
This sequence comes from Carassius gibelio, assembly GCF_023724105.1. Classification (NCBI taxonomy): domain Eukaryota; kingdom Metazoa; phylum Chordata; class Actinopteri; order Cypriniformes; family Cyprinidae; genus Carassius; species Carassius gibelio. The sequence goes on along the minus strand of NC_068410.1, from coordinate 28,985,881 downwards.
AATATACAGAATATACTCAAGACTCAGAGGTAAGGTGAATTCAGTACAGTGATTTATTAAGTGAATTTTTTTTTTAATTATGTTGAATCCGTGCTTCAAAGTGCTAGTAGAATCTTCACTGAAGATATGCGTTCGCCAAGTTCCTTTAACGTCAAAGCCACAGTGCAGATCGTTCACTGGCGTTCTCTCAGTCCTTAGATGCAAAAGACAGTAACAATCACAGGAGAATCATAGGAGATATCAGTGAACATAGAATCTGAGGGCAGCTGAGCAAAGACACAGGTTAGTGTCACACCGAAAGGTGAGTATACATTACGTCAGGCAAGGAGAGCTTCAGGAGACGAGTGTGAAGAGACTGTTCCTGTTGGAGGTTTGATGGGGATCTGTGGTGCGGGTGAGTGCTTTTATACTGTGGTTGATTAGATTGTGTGATGCGTGACAGGTGTGGCTGGTTAGTACTCCGGTGACGTGGATCGTGGCTGATTGGCAGGGGCCGGCTCTGCCCGATCCCTGACACCACCTTTGTTATTATACCAAACTACACTTCAATATGTTGTTTAACCATTCAAGTCAAGAAGACTCAGGGCTAAGACTTATTTATTTATTTATTTATTTATTTGGTAACACTTTAGTATAGGGTCCAATTCACACTAATAACTAGTTGTTTATTAGCATGTCTATTATTAACATATTGGCTGTTTATTGGTGCTTATAAAGTACATATAATGCATAACATCCATAATCCTACCCAATACCCTAAACTTAACAACTACCTTATAAACTATTAATAAACAGCAAATAAAGGGTTAATTGAGGCAAAAGTCATAGTTAATGGTTAGTTAATAGTGAGAATTGGACCCTAAAATAAAGTGTGACCATTTATTTATTTATTTATTTATTTATTTATTTATTTATTATTATTATTACCTTATTGGAATCAAAATTAGGAATTAAAATCTTTAAAAAAAATTAATGATGCCCAACCTATGATAACAATACCCCACATAATTTTTTACTGGCACATTTCTATTCACACAGTTTTTTTTAACCCTTTCTTTTCTTTTAAACCATCACTTCTTTGCTTATGCCCTTCTTAAAAAAAACAACCACATAATCTTATATATAAATATACTTTAGAAAATGAGTTTTAAAAAAGTTGTTTCTGGCAACAGTGATTAGAAGAATGTTTGCATCAAACATGACAATATGACTAATTTCATATTTTGCTCCAAAATCACTATAGTACATCAGTTGGGTTTGAAACGATTAGATTCTGTGGTTCCATGTTGATTCTTATCACAGTGAGACACAAAATATATCTTTATAAAAATCTTTACTGTGATACAAGCTATGTCAATTAGCGTTGCATTACAGTTGTGTGTTTATTGTCTCCCACGTTTCATCAGTAACAGCATCTCTATCTCTATGTCAGCTGTAGAGATATCTGATGCATTTGTCAATATAAGAGATTTCCTGGGTCTCACTTGTGAAACAGACATGAAAATAGACATGACAAGTACATTAATGTTAGGGTTAGAATTAACCCTGCTTCATAATGCTCACATCGTTTCCTTTTGGGTAAAAATAGAAAAGTAATACTATAGTACTTTGAAAGGCAATAGTAGTTTTTCAGCAAACTATTTTTTTCACGCTTACTTGAGTCATATTATTTTTCAGTACTTTTACTTGTACTCAAGTAAATTACCCTTAAAGGAATACTCAACTATATTTGAAAATAGGCTCATTTTCGAACTCCCCTAGACTTATACAGCTGAGTTTTACCATTTTCGAATCCATTTAACCGATTTCCGGGTCTGGCGGTTGCACTTTAGCTGTAGCTTAGCATAGATCATTGAAATTGGATTAGACCATCAGCATCTCACTCATCTCACTCTCATCTCAATGACCAAATATTTTCGATATTTTTCCCATTTAAAATTGACTCTTCTGTAGTTACATCGTGTACTAAGAATGATGGAAAATAAAAAGTTGTGATTTTCTAGGCCGATATTCTAGGAACTATACTCTCATTCCATCGTAATAATCAAGGAGGTTTGCTGCTGTACCATGGGTGCAGCAGATGCAATGATTTTATGCAGCGACTGAAAATAGGCTACCATTGGAATTTAGCTGGGGACTATTTTCAGGTAGAGTGTTCCTTTAAGTAGCAATCCTTTTACTTTAGTACAATTTCTTAGTACTCTTTCCACCATTCCATCCCTAAACCTGCCCAATACCTAATCTTAACATCTACTTTATTTGCTATTAATGAGCAGAAAATTAAGAGTTTATTGAAGAATAAGTTGTAGTTAATGGTTTGTTAATAGAGAGAACTGGGCCTGAAAATAAAGTGTGACCATGTCTACTTATTTAATTGGTTGTTAATTTTTTATTAGTATTGCATTTACATATGGCCTATCTTAATCTTTTGTTAACTAGCTACTGATTTGGTAACTGCAAGTCAAAGCTAATAAATATCTGTGTTCAGAAGGGAGTAAATTATTTGTCACAACTGCACATAAGCTTTGCAAACACACTTTCAGTGAAACATGTTGCAGCATTATTCTGCATCCATCTACTGTAAGTAGCCAAATATGTTAATGATAAAGCCTGATTTGTGATAAAAATAATTTCTGCTTATGCAATGGCAAAACAAAGCCATCGATGAAACAGTCATAGGCACATTTGTCTTTCTAGTAGAAAAAAAAGCTGATATTCAAATTGTGATTAAATTATATACAGAAAGTGGTTAAAGAACGATCATGTTATAATTGCTGGAGCTGTCAATCAGTTCAGCATGAGTTCCCTTACCAGTCCTACCATTAACATAATTGAAACTATCCACACTGCATTATGACTCTCATATTTAAGTTGTGTCACTTCATTGGTTATGATTAGAGTATTCATGAAAATATGTGAACTCATGTTGAACAAAGCTAAGCCCATTTCATTCATGCGTTGAACACTGGCCTAAATGCTTGCTGTAAAAAAAAATAAAAAAAATAAAATAAAATAAAATATATATATATATATATATATATATATATATATATATATATATATATATATATATATATATATATATATATATATATATATATATATATATATAAACACTTTGTTGAAAGAAAACTTTTACGGGGTAGATGTAACATAACACTGCAATTCACACTTTCCATGATTTGTTATTGACAAAAATGGCAATCATACTTGTGTTTCAACAGTTCCACATGTATAATACTCATTTCATGTGCAAAGATTTAACCAAATGTTAACCAAAACATAAATGGCTGCCCACTGCTCTGGGTGTGTGTACACAGAGCAGTGTGTGTTCACTGCTCTGTGTGTGTGCACTTCGGATGGGTTAAATGCAGAGCACAAATTCTGAGTATGGGTCACCATACTTGGCTGAATGTCACTTCACTCACTTAAAAGAAAGTCAAAAACAGAACAATGTTCATTTATTTCCAAATTATGACTGCTTTTGATGGGAAAATGTAATATCACCTATAAAAAAAAAAAATTGTCTTGTTGAGAGAAACTTTAAGTTGGCTTGAGAAAGCCTGGCCAGAAAGTTTGAAGAAGTTTAAAGAAGTTGTCACGGCGCGGTAGAGACGGCGCCGTGGAAAAGAACAAGGTCAGGGTCCAAGATGCAGGGAAGATTAACTTTATTAAGAAAGAAACAAAAAGGCCAACACGGCAAAAACAAAACAGAAACGAATCACCAAAATGCAAGAACTAGAGACACGTAATGACAACAAACATTAGCAAATAACATGCAATAATCCAGGCAGGCAGAGTGGTGTGTGAGACCAAACTATATACTAGTGAACAAATGGGGAGTAACTGTGTGTGTGAGTAATTGAACAGGTGTGCAGATTGAACCAGGTAATGAGTCCGGGAGCAAGGGAGAAACACAGGTGGAGCAACTAAACAGTAATGAGGTGACAAGGTGGGCGGGGTCAGAAAAGGACAGGAGAGAGCACATGACACCAAATAAACACAACACCACAGAAGACAGTGACAGAAAGACAGAAGACTGTGACAGAACCCCTCCCTTAAGGAGTGGATTCCAGACACTCCAAAATAATAAATCACGGAGGGAGGCGGAACGGAGGTGGATCAGGGGGAGGGATGGAGGGCCAGATAAAATGGTAAAACAGAGACAAGACGACCAGGTAAAATGGGGAAACAAAGACAAGAGACACAGACAAGAAACCCAGGAGGGAGGACCAGCGTAGGATCAGGAGAAGGGAAGGAGGGCCAGGTCCATAGGAGGAAAGGAAAGAAAGACACAGACAGCAGAACAACAAAAAATAAACACAAAAACATAAGTCCAAGAAGGACATTACGTGACGCCCACGAGGGCGGAGCAGAAGACCACCATAACCGTGTGGTCGGGACAGACGCCCCCCAGGGCGGAGCAGAAGACCACCACAACGTGTGGTCAGGGCGTAAGCCCCCCCAGGCCAGAGCAGAAGACCACCACAACCGTGTGGTCGGGACGGACACCCCCAGGGCGGAGCAGAAGACCACCACAACCATGTGGTCAGAGCGAAGCCCCCCAGGGCGGAGCAGAAGACCACCACAACCGTGTGGTCGTAAACGTGTGCCCCCCAGGGCGGATCAGAAGACTACCACAACCGTGTGGTCAGGGCGGAAGCCCCCCAGGGCGGAGCAGAAGACCACCACAAACGTGTGCTCGGAAATAATCTAGTTACAATTCCTTGCGCTCAGAAAGTTTGGCGTAACTTGCCTGGAATGGTACAAAGTCGTTAGTAGTGGTATTTAATAGTGATTACAAGCACTGGAGCTAGTTTAAGAGCAGCAGTGCACAATAACGACACACACGCACGCACACACACACACACACACACACACACACACACACACACACATATATATATATATATATATATATATATATATATATATTTATTTATTTTTTACTCTCATTGAATAGCACCAAGTGAAAAATCAATGTTTTCTTTATATCTAGTGGCAGTGATCATGACGTTAGTTCAGATAAGTATCGGTAACCTTTGTCATAGTGTCGTAGAACTGGTAAATTTTGTCTTTGTCATCTAGAAATAAAAGGCATCATGCTAGCTATATTGACATTTCTAAGCGTTTATCTCGTCCTCCGGTGAAACTGTTGTTGCAAACGTAGCCGCGTGTGTGTCGCTGTGTTTGACAGGTGCTTGTGTGGGTGCTGTCCCATGTAAACTGCGTTAGAAAGCTTGTGCTGTAGGGAAGTGAGTGTGTTTGGGTCGCTATCTATCTGTCTATCTAAATATATACTGTATCTAGTCTATCTATCTATCTATATATATATATGTATTTATCTATTTATCTATAATCTGCGTTCTGCGCTATCTGAATACTCTCGTCTCTCTAGTCACTCTCAATGCTCTCAAGGCGGCTTTGGTAAAATTTTCCCCCAACGTGACGTGATGCAATGCATTGTGGGGTAAAGGAGACAGCTGTAAGATAGTACCTACTTTTTCGTATTATATTCCGTTTTGTGATACCCAACAACATAAAATACAATGGATAACAGTTTAAATGTTTATTACCAACAAGCAAATTGCACATATTCATTAAAAAATTAACCTTGCAACACGGCCTTTAAAGTTGTTTAAAGTTAGACTGATAGATAAGTTGAAAGAAAGAAAGATATATTAGAAGGAAAGAATGATATACAGTGTATATATTAGTTAGAAAGAAAATAATTTTGAATTATAGATTAATTCAAAAGAATGATAGATTAGTTTTTAGCATGTTTCTAGCATGATTAGCATGTTTCTAGCATGATTAGCATGTTGCTAGCATGTCGCTAGCATGATTAGCATGCTGCTAGCATGTTGCTAGCTTGATTTGTATTTGACTAGCATGTTTCTAGCATGATTAGCATGTTGCTAGCATTTTGCCAGCATGATTAACATGTTTCTAGCATGTCGCTAGCATGATTAGCATGTTGCTAGCATGTCGTTAACATGATTAGCATGCTGATGGCATGTTGCTAGCATTATTAGCATTGTGACTAGCATGTTGTTAACATGTTTCTAGCATGATAAGCATGTCGCTAGCATGTTTCTTACATGATTAGCATGTCGCTAGCATATTTGTAGCATGACTAACATGCGATTAACGTTTTGCTAGCATATTTCAAGCATGATTAGCATCTTTCTAGCATGATTGGCATTCGACTAACATGTTGTTAGCATTTTTCTTGTACAACCTCCACATCATCTAGTAATTTATACACATCATAAAACCAATTTTTCATTCTTTTGAACAAGTTGGAATTGCTTTTGTACATTCATGCAATTGATTATGCACATTTATCTGCTTTTTCCTACATTATCAGTTCCTAATATTTATGTCACTCAAAACATCTAGTCTTTAGTTCATCGCATAAGTCATTAAATGCAAAATGGTTAATCTAGTTGTCATAAACTGCCAAGCACACTTTTTATTTTTATTTTTACAAATTATTATTAGACTTTTTGTCAATTTGGGATGAATTGTGCAAGTGAATCTTTAATCAATGAAGAGAATGTAGATGATAATCCAATGATAAACCATTTCTCTGAAATAGCTCAGAGGTTCATCTCATGAATCTTCAGTTGAAAGCTTATACTGTATAGACAGAGGACAACACAAGAGTTACAAATTCTGAAAATTGACTTATTTTCATGTTTGTGCCCATATTTCTTTTTTTCTTTTCAATATCACAATGGCATTGTAAAGGTTTTTTTTTATTTATTACGTATTATTTTTTGGGTCAGATCACTAGTACTGTAAAAGTATAACTGGGAATTCTATCCAGTCTCTTTCAATCAATATCCCAGATACAGTAATGTGTAAATTTGTACTTTTGAAATGGATATATGGCATACATAAGCATATGGCATACTGTTCAATAGAGTAGTTTACATCAAAACAGCATTACACGGCAACCAAAAGCTCCCAACACCGGGCCCTGATTCAAGAACCAAGGCCGTGTGACCTTGATAGTTCATAATGGATTTCCCCATACATAAGCATACATACATAAGCATATGGCATACTGTTCAATAGAGTAGTTTACATCAGAACAGCGTTACACGGCAACCAAAAGCTCCCAACACCGGGCCTTGATTCAAGAACCAAGGCCGTGTGACCTTGATAGTTCATAATGGATTTCCCCTCAGGGAAAACCCCTTGGTCTTGAGCCACCACTGCAGGGGTCTCATGTGCAGGAGGCCAAAAGGTATTCAGTCTCAAACCCAGCTCCCCCATATGGGCGAGAACGACATCTCGATGTCGAACCACCATCTGCTCTGATTGAGCTAAAATCAATCAATCGTCAAAATAGTTTAGAATGCATATGCCCTGCATACGGAGGGGTACCAGAGCCACATCTACACATTTCGTGAATGTGAGGGATGAGAATGCAAGGCCAAAGGGAAGTACTTGATATTGGTAGGCTTTGCCCCCGAAAGCGAACCTCAGAAACCTCCTGTGTTGTGGAAGGACTGATATGTGGAAGTATGCATCTTTGAGATCTATTGTGACAAACCAGTCCTCGGATCTGATTTGAGCTACAACCTGTTTGACAGTGAGCATTTTGAACTTCAGTGACATTACTGAGAGGTTTAATTGACGTAAGTCTAAGATCGGACGCAACCCCCCATCCTTCTTTGGAACTATGAAATGCCAACTGTAAAACCCGGACTCCCTGTCTAGAGGAGGGACCACCTCAATGGCCGTCTTCCTTTATAGGGTATTCACTCTTTGTTCCATCACCAGAGCCTGCTGGGGACCGAAGACTGCCGGTGTGACCCCATTGAATATCGGCAGTGGATGGCCGAACTGAATACATTACCCTCTTTCTACTGTGTGCAGGACCCATTGAGATACATTTGCCAGTAGTTTCCATGTTGCTAAATAATGTACTAAGGAAACCAGTTAAGGAAACTCATCTAAATATCTCAGCAGGTCAGCTTGATATGCCTGGAGGATGGCCATAGTGTGAAGGCATGCCCTCGCCTGACCTGCTGCCACATAGCCCTTGCCATTTAACATAGATGTCGTTTTTAACGGTTTAGTGGGCAAGGCCGGAGCCTTCAGAGATGATGCCGAACCGGGTGACAGATAGATCGCAAGCATCTGCTCGACCCGGGGCATCGCTCTGTACCCTCGCTCATCGAGCCCCACGACAATGCTGTAATATTGAGAGTCAGGGGCTGAAAAGACGGGTCGAATAAGGGTGGTTCCACGATCTTGCTATTTCTTCGTGGAGAACAGGAAAAAAGGGAAGGCTCCGGGATGGAGGTGGCTGCCTCGGCCGCAGAAACCGCTCATCTAATTTACTTTTCTGCGGTTCTGATATTTTCTCTGCAGGCCACTTGATTTTTAATTTATCAACTGCACGAGTAACGACCTCCAACAGCTCCTCATACTAGGGCGATTGGGGTGGCAAATCCCTACTAATAGTCTCCACATCCACCTCATCAGACGAAGAAAGGTGGAGTGTCGACCCCTCACCCCTGGGGGAAGATAACGATGAGCTTGCCTCCGATCCCAGGGTTTGGGTGCCAGATCTGGCAGATGAGGAAGGAGATAAGACCCTCCACACCCTCCGCCAGATTCACCTGCGAACCCCACGAGTGCAGCAGCCGCTCTGCCTCGGCAGAAGCGGGGCCAGCACAGCGGGGAACGCTGGACGAAGGCTCCCTCCTTGAAGAGAGCTCTCCGGGATCGAAGCGTCCGCATCGGCAATCGTTCACAATGTGGACAGTCGGCTCCCTCGAGAGCCAACTCAGTGTGCTTCAATCCCAGGCAAATTGTGTATCCCCACCCGTAATGTAGCATGACACACAATCTATAGCTCGATCTGGATTCACCCTTCATATGTCTGGTCTTAGCTTTACTCTTAGGCATTATGTTGCTTTATTGGGATAGACAACAATAAATAAGACTCACAAGTCTGTGTGATCTGTCTGATTCCTGGTCGCTACATCACCCTGCCTAATAAATTAACAGATTCTGGGAAAAGTAGAGCCAAGGGTATTGTAAGAGATGTTTATGTCAGAGTTTCTCAAGTCATCCAGTCTTTTTTTCCAGTCGTAAGAAGACAGACATGGAAAAGGTCACTAAAGAAGAACGAACTCAAATCCCATCAACTGTTCTTCATAGGGATGTTCAACCCACTGCAAACCAACCATGATTGCAGAAAGTTTATTGAAGAAGCAAAGTAAAAACCATTTATAAGTAGATCCATGTGTCCATGGTTGACTGAACTCTTTTTTTAGTTAAAGGCAGTATTGATATGTGAACTTCCACAACAATATAAAACACTGTAATTTTCTCAGAATATACATTTATGCATAGAGTCATCTGTCCATGATTTTGAAATGGTTCGGTTTATTCAGTTCTGAGCAAAATGTCTGTATACCCCTCCCTTCTATAAGCCTACTCTGCTCTGATTGGTCAGCTGGCCAAGCCTGTTGTGAATGGCACAAAGAGGAGCACTTGAGCAAAGTGTAAATTATTTAGAATATATTTAATTATCCCACAACATAATTTAATATCCATTTGGGAGAGCAGTTAAACAGTTTATTAGGAACAACCAAAGCTGACTTTCAAACTATTTTTTTGGCATCATTACTCCAGTCACACAATCCTTCAGAAATCCTTTTAACAATCTTATTTTCTACAAAAAACATTTATTGTTATTATTATTATCATTATTATTATTATTAATGTTGAAAAGAGCTGAGAATACATATATACATTTAGTCAGGAATTATAGTTTGGAAAAAGTCTTTGGAAAAAGTCTATCTAGTAAAATGATTACACGTTATGTGAAAACTAGTACAAGTATATAAACAAATAAAAAGAGACTTACTCATGTTTATGATCTCTGCTGAATTAAGTGCTTCCTTCTTTTTTTTCTGAGGAAATCCATCTCTCAAATCCTTAAACACATCACATCTTTTCGGGGTGAATTATGTCTTATTCGTCTCATCGCGAGGCAAACAGTAAAATAAAAAGAACTTGAAGAACAGTCTCGCTGCTTTTTCTTCTGTGTGGACGTATCCAAGCCGCGCGCTTCAGTTTGAATATGAATAGAGCTTTCAGCGCGGGGCGTGGTCACATATAATGTGTGGGAGACGTGAAAAATGGTTTTCATATGGATTACTTTATCACAGAATATCTGTTTTCGGTGGCACTTGTTATTTTTAAAGTAGACATGTCAAGCTTTCTATAGATATCTCTCTCATGTCTCTTCATTGAGTATTCACTGAGTTACAGTTGTGTTTTTGTGTTTGTAAATGAAGATCAGCGCAGACAAAGGCTGCAGACAGCACACCTTATTTTCTTATTTTATAAGTGCACAAAGTTTTGTTATTATGTCTGTATCCAAAAAAAGTAGACCCTTTACAGATTCGATTTATGTATTGCTCTTATACTTATGTCTTGTACGATTAAAACTGAAATTGCAATTTTTGGGGTTATCAGGAGAAAATGAATCATAACGCATATCCGCGTTAATCGACTCCAGAGGGTTAAACCTCCTTGCATTTGCATCCTGTCTCTGAGTCGTTACAGAACGATCTGACTGCACCATGCTACTAGCCGGAACGATTTTGCTTCTCGCAGTATGGTGAGGATGGATCAACAAGAGGAAGACACTGCCAACACAGGTCAGGCGATCCAAGTTCTTTTGGTGCAAGTGTCCGAGCTCACCCTACAACTCTAACATCTGAGAAGCCCCGCTGCGCTACCCCCACAACCAATTATACCAGTTTCCCCCGAGCCGCCTTATCAGCCCTGTTTACCCACGCCAGAGGGATACTCAAGTGAGCCAGAGTATTGCAGAGCATTCCTTCCCCTCAGACATTTCGCCAAGAGCAAACCAAGGTGGCATTTGTCCTCACCCTTCTGTTTGGCAAGGCAGCTCTGTGGGGAAATCAGGATCCATGCTGCACCTCATTCCAGGCACTCTCAGAAGAGATGAGGAGGGTTTTCAATTGTGCGGTGGCGGGTAGGGAGGCGGCCAGACTACTCGCCGATCTTCGCCAGGGGGAGAGCTCTGTGTACTCCATCCAGTTCCGCACCCTGGCCGTAGAGTGCCATTGGAACAAGGAAGCGCAGTGGGACCCGTTCCTGCGTGGGTTGCCTGACCGTGTCCGGAGGAAAGTCTACATGCTGGACCTTCCGCACAAACCTAACAGTCTCATCAAAATGGCATAAAGGGTCAGTGTGCGTTTGAGTCACATGAGCTGTTCAGCGAACCCATTCTCGCAGCGCAGAGGACTTGCACATGGACAAAGAGGACCTGTCTCCAATCCCGAGCCCATGCAAGAGGGTAGAGATCGGCTTTCCCGGGAGGAGAAGGAGAGGGGGAGATCCATAGAACTTTGCCTCTACTGCTTGGGGGGTGGGGTGGGGAACTTCATCCACTTCTTCCCGGTAAAGGGATCAGGCCCGGTCAATACTAGGAGACTACTATCGTGTGGGATCTCCACCAAGAAGACCTCAACCACCTCCCAGTGAGACTAAGGTGGGCAACCGATACGCACGGTACTACTGGACTCACAACTGAAAGTGCTCTACCTACTTATAATAACTTATAATTGTAACAGTTCAGTCCTACTTCAGTGTGTTACAAACATAATTGTGATGTCTTTGGAAAGAAGACTCTTTGGGCTTTACTTATTATCAACCAGATTTGATAGTGCTTAAAAATATTAATATATTAATATTTTAATATTGCCTTGAATTTCTTATTCTATTTTTTACCACACTTAAATATATATATATATATATATATATATATATATATATATATATATATATATATTTATATATAAAAAAACATGAAACTAATCCTGGAGCAATCTAGAAAAGTAATGGGTTGAAAGTCACATGTCTCATGAGTTTCTATTTCAAATCTGAATAAGATTCATGAAAAATGAAACTATATACTATGAGATATTTTTATGAGAATATGTCTACATAACCCCCCCCCCAAAAAAAAAAAAAAACACACATATATATATATATATATATATATATATATATATATATATATATATATATATATATATATATATATATATATATAATGTATTGAAGGCTTCTACTAACTATTTAGTCAATAAACATACCACTGCATAGCTTTTCAATTATAAAACAATATACAGAAACTTAGACATCATATAAGTGATTTATTTGAGCACTAGAAAAATACAATAATAATAATCTGAGTAAGAAAAATAATAATGATAAGGAAAATAAAAAAAAGATTTAACTTTGTTTGACAAATAGAGAAAATAATGAGATTGCTAGAAATGCAGCATTTACAATGAATTACGATGCAAATAAGTGTTGATGTCTCCATCAGCTGACAGGTGCGTCAGAGAGCGTCACGAGCCCTCAGGAGAGAGCACCAAAATTTGAATATATTATCTTTCGCCTATCTATCATTCATTATTTTTTTTCTGGTGGTTTGTTTCATTCTGTTTGTGACACTGTACGCTGCAAAACCATGCCGTTTTTTTACTACCAAGAAGCAGTCTCTGACCGTGAGTCATTCCATAACGGACACAAAGAGTTATGTCGCTGAAGAACTGAAATGTAAACAAAGGAATTATTATCCATATTGCAACGTTATTGCTTCGTTGGACCAAAAGTGCTCCATGAGATGTCGTTCAGTGGACCCTTACCTTTCTAACTAAACTGGGATTTACAGCTGTGGATGTGTATATGACTATACATGGACTCGCCTCTGGCACTCATAGTTCTTGGTCACCCCTGGCTCACTCTGCACAATCCCAGTGTCAATTGGGTACACAATTCTGTGTCTGCTTGGAGTACCCCATGTCATAAATGTTGTCTTGTGTCTGCTTGTTCATCTGTGCCTGTTTCTGTGTTCCAGTAAAAGGCAGTGAATTTGTCTTGCATGTCCGAGGAGTACCAGGACCTGAGGGAAGTGTTCAGTAAGTTCTGGGCTGCTTCTCTACCTCTGCATAATCCTTACGACTGTGCCATAAACTTAGTACTGGGTAAGACTACGCTTAAAGGCAAGTTATATTCACTTTCTATATCCACCCACCAAGATTACTGTTATAAACACGAGTCGCGTCCAAAAGGCAAAGGGGGAGGTGTTGCTTCAATTTATAACAATTTTTTAAGGATTTCTCAGAGGGCAGACTTCAAGTATAACTCGTTTGAAGTAATGGTGCTTCATATAACTTTATCCAGAGAAACAAATGTTAATGATAAATCCCCTATGATTATTGTACTGGCTACTGTATACAGGCTACCAGGGCACCATACAGACTTTATTAAAGAGTTTGTTGATTTTACGAGTTAGTTCTGGCTGCAGATAAAGTTTTAATAGTTGGTGATTTTAATATCTATGTTGATAATTAAATGATGCATTGGAATCAGTATTTATAGACATTCTGAACTCAATTTGGGTTAGAAAACACGTCTCAGGACCTACTCATTGTCGAAATCATACTCTAGATTTAGTGTTCCTGTAGCTCAACTGGTAGAGCACTGCGTTAGCAAGCAAGCAAGCAAGTGCAAGGTTGGGGGTTCGATTCCCTGGGAACACATGATATGTAAAAATTGGTGACTATGGGGAATTGAGACCACTAGTGGACACCCAGGGAAACACAGACCAGACACTGTGACACCTATTCCATCTAAGCACATAAAAGAGGTGCTTCCAGAAGTCATATATCCTCTTCCTACTATTATTAATTCCTCATTGTCATTAGGATATGTCCCCAAAACCTTCAAACTGGCTTTTATTAAGCTTCTCATTAAAAAAAAAAACACAATTTGACCCCAAAGAACTAGTTAATTATAGACTGATCTCGAATCTCCCTTTTCTGTCCAAGATACTAGAAAAGGTAGTGTCCTCAAAATGATATTCCTTCTTAGAGAAAAATGGTATCTGTGAGGATTTCCAGTCAGGATTTAGACCGTATCATAGTACTGAGACTGCTCTCCTTAGAGTTACAAATGACCTGCTCTTATCATCTGATCGTGGTTGTTTCTCTCTATTAGTGTTATTAGATCTTAGGGCTGCATTTGACACAATTGACCACAACATTCTTTTTCATAGACTAGAACACTTTGTTGGCATTAATTGATGTGCATTAGCTTGGTTTAAATCATACTTAAATGGCCGCCATCAATTCGTAGCAGTGAATGAAGAGGTGTCATATCGATCACAAGCGCAGTTTGGAGTACCTCAAGG
>NC_068410.1:28948068-28971115 GCF_023724105.1 Carassius gibelio | reverse complement strand
GACAGAAATTCAGAGAGAGTGAAACATCTACGCAATGAGTATGTGGAGGTATGCATTGTTCATCTGACTATGGTGTGGTATCATGCACTGCTCATAATGTTCTGATAATGTTCTGACAAATACTGTGCAATAGATATTGAATAGCATCCTATTTTCTTTAATGTGTTCCAGAGAGTCTTACAAATGAATGCTGCTGAAATTCAACATGAATTTATATATGTGGATGAGGCTGGATTTAACCTTGCAAAAACAAGAAGAAGAGGGAGAAATGTAATTGGGCACAGGGCAATCACCAATGTGCCGGGGCAGCGAGGGGGTAACATCACCCTTTGCGCTGCTATCACACAAAATAGGGTCCTCTGGAACCCTATTATGCAAATCTGATACTTGCGTTTCTTGACCGATTGCATGAGATTATCACAGCATTACCAATATCATCATAGTGGACCAGATGCGGTACATTGTCGTTTGGGACAATGTCTCATTGCACCAGGCTGCTCTGGTCCAGAACTGGTTCCATGATCACCCTGATTTTGAAGTTTTATACCTTCCCCCATACTCCCCCTTCCTGAATCCTATAGAAGAAATGTTTTCAGCGTGACGGTGGAAGGTATATGACCGTTTGCCCCTCATTCAGGCCATGGAACAGGCATGTGATCTTATTGAAGCAGCTTCAGTGCAGGGGTGGATTCCTCACACAACGGTGCCTTCCCAATGAAGACACAGCCTGTGATGTGGATCAAATCTTCTGGCCTGATCCAGCCAGACGGAGGGACGGATAGTTACAGTATTCTTGTTGCTTTTACAGTAGTTTTCTTTCATTTCTGTTTACTTTTACTTTTCTTCAGAGTCAAAGTGTATGTACTGTAATTCATGCAGTAATTTTTATTTGTCTAGATTTTATTTGTTTACAGTAATTGATATCATTGTTGGTTTTACTGTAACTGATTATGGTAAGAAATACTGTAAGTATTGAAATAAATACTTGAAATATTCAGTCTGCAGCATCAGACTGATGTGTTGTGGAGTGCTTGGTAAGGTTATAGTAGGCCTACAGTATTTGACTACATTCTCCTTATATCTCAAAACAAATCATGAATAATGTTGTGAATTTCTCACTATTTTTTTGTCACCTAAATTCTCTTACATACAGTAAGAATGTCTGGCCAAAAATCTATTCTGTTTTTTATTTATCACAGCAGTGTGCAACTGGCTGCAATAGTGTATGATCATTGAAGACTGTGTTGGTTAAATGAAAACAAATAGCATTTTCACAAATATGTGTATATGTTTTGACTGAAGTGTGTCATTTTGCAAACAATCTAGGAATTTTGCTAATTGATTGTGGTGTATGGATAATTGTGATTATATTTTGACAAAAAGAACTCTGTTTTCAAAATTGCGTGTAAACAATTGAAAAAAACTAACATTTGTCAATGTCTTGTAACATATCAGAAGCATTTTAAAGAAACTTTAAGGTCGATGTATGGAAACTTACGCCATATTTATGAACAACAGGGTACACCTTCTCCTGTCGCTCTCCTGGCTGGCAAGACCCTAATGAAATTAGACAAAAATTGAGCAAATCAGTGTTCAACAGAAGCTTTCAATCAATAAAAAGATAAGTAACAAATGAATATAAAATAACCAGCTTACATGACACTAAGTGTGTGTGTGTGTGTGTGTGTTTGTGTGTGTGCGTGTGTCTGTGTTGTGTGTGTGCGTGTGTCTGTGTGTGTGTGTATGCGCGCAGAGCACACAGGGACATTAGTGTGTGTAAGTGTCCAGATAAGCAATGCTCACGTGTCACTCCGCAACATGCGTAGTTGTTCCAAGATTAATGCCAGAGCACGGATGCAGATGTGTGAGGAGGGAGAGAAAATGAGTTGGGCAGCCCAAAGAACTGTCTGTCAAAGTTTGCAAACAATTTCGTTTGGCTAAAGACTAAAGAATATCCCGACCCGTGCACGTGAAGGGGGATGTAGACCCTTCGTGTATGCGCACTTGATAACTTTGGGAGGTGCAATTGCACCGTGCACGGCATGGATGCAACTACATGTAATCGCCATAGGTAAACTATCTAGGCAGCCAGCTGACAGTCCGACAGTCGTACAAATAGGTCGAATTCATAGGCCTACTCACTTGCATTCACCTTAATTCAATCGTAACACGCTAACAGCTCACAGCTCACAGCTAGGTTTGAATGTTGGAGACAACAGGCAGGGGTTGAATAGTTAAAACATTTTTTGTGTGATGGTGTCTTCCCGTTCCTTGCCATGACATTAACAGCATGCTAGGGCAAGCCCTCCTGCAACGGATTGCATCAGAAAGGCTCTGAAATTACTAAATATGCCTTACATTGGAGTAAATGTTAGCCTACAGCCCTGGAACGATTTTCAGTCTGTTTAAAATGCCCCATAAATTGACGTAAGGATAAAACCTACAATTTGTGGAACTCAAGTAGGCATAGGATAGGGCTGTTTTCTAATTTCTGTCAATATACTAGGGTTGGACATTCAATTAAATTAATCGATCATCGAGAGAATTAACGATCGATTTTTAATTAATCTTTGATATTTTTATATTAAAATCAAGTGTTAGGCTATATTTAAATACAGTGAGGATAGAAAACAAGTTGGACACCTCTTGTGGCAGTTAAACTAGATTAATTAATGGTTACGTGGTTTCACAAAGAAAACGTGCTATAAGCAGCAGAGCCGGCAGCTAAAAGCCTGTGCTCATTTACACAACTGACCCTCATTTTTTTTCTCCAAAAATGTGTAAATTGAGTAATGCTGTTGCATCTAGTTGTTAGCTAAATGATGACTGGTTATCATGTTGAGCCAGTTAAAGGCTGCTATAATTAGTTCATGTTAGGAATAAACCCTCTGTGCAGAACTTGTGTTCATTATTGTTTTTCACATATTTAAAAGAAATCTTAATTACTACAACAGAGAGAGCAGGTCAGGGAGGTGACATCAGTTAGCTGTGCTCAGCATAAACATCAATAAACATTACAGTATATGATTACGGCGTTCCACAGACTGGCGTTCACGGCGCAGCCGACTCAAGCCGGAGCGCAGCCTGTGCTCAATATATATCTCTTTCAAGATATAGATGGGAAAATAGATTTGGGTAGTTGACAATAAAAAAATTCCTGGTCCTTCAACTAATTAAAATTGTCTATAGAGTTTGATAACAGGATACAGTGTCACACCAGGACAAAGATTGTAGTGTCATAATGTATCGATTCCTTCATATGCTTTTAGAAATATATGGATTCAAAAAATCTTGTAAAATTATGCTGAGGTATTTTTATCAACTGTATGCTTTTCTTTTAAATTGATAAAATTTGTAATTTATTGAACATCCTTGAGACACACCATGACAACTTTGAGATTTAACTAAACAATTTTTTAATAATAATAATAAATCTAATAACAAATAAGTTTTTATGACAATGGTTCCATGCAAGACAAAAACATTTTAAATGACAATATTAATTATTTAAGTTTTTTATCTTGTGACAGCGAAAAAATGTCATGTCATGCAACAACCCATTTAAGCAAACATTTGAAATGTTTTAAAATGTAAAATTGAAAGAGTTTAACAATTGTTTGAGAGAAATGTTACAATTTTTTGTGAGTTTAATGCTTAAAACAAAAACACCTGGTTATGAAAATTAAATTAGAGAACAGAATAATAATAATAATAATAAATGTGCTGTAATGACAGGCCAGATTATAATGCAAAAGTAATCAAACATAAGTGTAAACACATGTTGAAGCAGATTTAAGCAACACCTAACTGAAAGCAACAATCTGAGATGAGACACGAGACAGGGTTCACAAGAATGAGACTTGACAAGATTTATACACTATTTAAAGAAATCTTTACTGATGAAAAACATGCCTGGAAAAATAGTCTGCAGGTGCATTGTGAATGTTTTAACTAATCTTGCAATAAATGCCATATCTGCTTTCTGAGAATTAATAATTATATGCAATAATAGACAATACTCAAGTACTGTAAAATATTTTGCCACAAAATCAACTGATGATTTGATGAGTCTCTTCAGAATTATTTTTCTTGAAGGCTATTCGCTTTTAGAGAGACCTCCTATCTGAATTATTTTCCACAAATTGATCGATCATTGGAATAAAAAACAAACAAACTAAAAGAGGAAGTTATATACATTATTTATCTGTTGCGAAAAAAACAAACAAAAAAAAAACATTAACATTAAAGGTCCTGTTCTTCGTGATCCCATGTTTTAAACTTTAGTTAATGTGTAATGTTAATGTTAGAGTATATATAATATCTGTAAAGTTCAATGCCAAGCGAGATATTTTATTTAACAGAATTCACCTACAACAACGAACCGTTTGGACTACATCCATCTAGTTCCTGCAGTAATGACGTCACTAAAACAGTTTTTTGACTAACCTCTGTCCACATGAATTCACAAAAAGGAGGCGTGGTCTTGTTGTGCTCCGACGGAGAAGAGGAAGAACTGAGTTTGTGTTTGTCGCCGTGTCATAGAAACGCTGTTATTTTCATCTCGGAGTCCAATCATCTTTGTTTGGGCTTCCCAGGGACGCTGTACTTGGAGATCAATGATTACAATTTATGTTTAACTCGGTTCCCGAAAATTATAATCCACATGTAAAACTATGTGCTGCACATTTTGCTGAAGACAGCTTCCTCAATCTCAATCAGTTTAATGCCGGATTCACACAAAGATTATTCCTGAAAGATGGAGCAGTTCCCTCTTTGTCTGGAGAAGGCGTTGTTTATGGACCACAACAGGTAAGTGTATTTTATTATTCAAGTTGGTGCGTTTAACAGTTTCTGTAACTTATTACACAAAGGGCAACACTGTTTAGCTTTGTTAACTAAATGTTAGGGCTGTGCAAAAAAACAAATGCGGTTTTCATGCGCATCTGGTCAGTAAAAACGCTCCTGTGGCTATAAGTACATCTTCAGCACGTGCTACTGCCCACCTTCTTCTCAAAACTAGTCCAATCACGTTTCCAAGAGGACAGCGTGATCTAAGCTGCTGGCGAATCACAGCACAGGAAGCGCTGGCCCAATCAGAACTCGTTACGTATTTCTGAAGGAGGGACTTTATAGAACAAGGAAGACATCAGCCCGTTTTTATGACTGTGAAAACAGCAGTATACAGATAGGTGAATTGTGTGAAAAATACTGTTTTTTCTTTTTTACACGCGAATCATGAACACATGTAATATTGCACACTGTAAACACGATCAAAGCTTCAAAAAAGCATGAAAAACGTGACCTTTAAGGGCCCTATCATACACCCGGCGCAAGCGACACAAGGCGCAGCACAAGTGTGTTTGCTAGTTTCAGTCCGGCACCGTTCACATTTTCCCGTCCAGCGCCACATCGTTTAATTAGCAAATGCATCTGTCCCCATTTGTGCACCCATGGGTGGCTGATCTAAAAAAAGAGGTGTGTTCAGGAGCTGAAATTAGACTGCGCCATAGACCAACTCAAAGCTGGTATAAAGTCTGAAGCAATGTTTTTACTTTGTTATTTAAAGAGCGTATATATATATATATATATATATATATACTGTACTGTAGAGTAAACTGTTGATTTGTTAAGGTGTAAAGATGCTACCCAGTAACATTACAGTATATTTGTAAAAAAAAAATTAAACATGTTTTATGATGTATAGAGAACAGCAGAGCTCCAGAAAGCACATGTACGTCTCCAAAGTGGATTTACACAAACCATATACAGTATTGTTCAAAATAATAGCAGTACAATGTGACTAACCAGAATAATCAAGGTTTTTCGTATATTTTTTTATTGCCACGTGGCAAACAAGTTACCAGTAGGTTCAGTAGATTCTCAGAAAACAAATGAGACCCAGCATTCATGATATGCACGCTCTTAAGGCTGTGCAATTGGGCAATTAGTTGAATTAGTTGAAAGGGGTGTGTTCAAAAAAATAGCAGTGTGGCATTCAATCACTGAGGTCATCAATTTTGTGAAGAAACAGGTGTGAATCAGGTGGCCCCTATTTAAGGATGAAGCCAACACTTGTTGAACATGCATTTGAAAGCTGAGGAAAATGGGTCGTTCAAGACATTGTTCAGAAGAACAGTGTACTTTGATTAAAAAGTTGATTAGAGAGGGGAAAACCTATAAAGAGGTGCAAAAAATGATAGGCTGTTCAGCTAAAATGATCTCCAATGCCTTAAAATGGAGAGCAAAACCAGAGAGACGTGGAAGAAAACGGAAGACAACCATCAAAATGGATAGAAGAATAACCAGAATGGCAAAGGCTCAGCCAATGATCACCTCCAGGATGATCAAAGACAGTCTGGAGTTACCTGTAAGTACTGTGACAGTTAGAAGACGTCTGTGTGAAGCTAATCTATTTTCAAGAATCCCCCGCAAAGTCCCTCTGTTAAAAAAAAGGCATGTGCAGAAGAGGTTACAATTTGCCAAAGAACACATCAACTGGCCTAAAGAGAAATGGAGGAACATTTTGTGGACTGATGAGAGTAAAATTGTTCTTTTTGGGTCCAAGGGCCACAGGCAGTTTGTGAGACGACCCCCAAACTCTGAATTCAAGCCACAGTACACAGTGAAGACAGTGAAGCATGGAGGTGCAAGCATCATGATATGGGCATGTTTCTCCTACTATGGTGTTGGGCCTATTTATCGCATACCAGGGATCATGGATCAGTTTGCATATGTTAAAATACTTGAAGAGGTCATGTTGCCCTATGCTGAAGAGGACATGCCCTTGAAATGGTTGTTTCAACAAGACAATGACCCAAAACACACTAGTAAACGGGCAAAGTCTTGGTTCCAAACCAACAAAATTAATGTTATGGAGTGGCCAGCCCAATCTCCAGACCTTAATCCAATTGAGAACTTGTGGGGTGATATCAAAAATGCTGTTTCTGAAGCAAAACCAAGAAATGTGAATGAATTGTGGAATGTTGTTAAAGAATCATGGAGTGGAATAACAGCTGAGAGGTGCCACAAGTTGGTTGACTCCATGCCACACAGATGTCAAGCAGTTTTAAAAAACTGTGGTCATACAACTAAATATTAGTTTAGTGATTCACAGGATTGCTAAATCCCAGAAAAAAAAAATGTTTGTACAAAATAGTTTTGAGTTTGTACAGTCAAAGGTAGACACTGCTATTTTTTTGAACACACCCCTTTCAACTAATTGCCCAATTGCACAGCCTTAAGAGCGTGCATATCATGAATGCTGGGTCTTGTTTGTTTTCTGACAATCTACTGAACCTACTGGTAACTTGTTTACCACGTAGCAATAAAAAATATACTAAAAACCTTGATTATTCTGGTTAGTCACATTGTACTGCTATTATTTTGAACAATACTGTACACCTTGTAGCTAAACAAATGAGATTTTAACACAAGGGAACTGTGTTTTGTTTTATAATACTCACCTTTGTAAGCACCCTCGTCGCTGCTCTCCTTCACGTTCAATGATGACTTATCCCTTTCGTGTGGCATTCTGGGATTGAAAAGTATCCATCGATGAACCCTTCAGAATCTGGGCTGAAGGAGTACGACAAACAGGGATTTCTTGACTACTGTTTTATGAATACTGGGGTTTTTAAACGTACTTCTTTCTTCACATACAGTTTTTCTCTATTATGTAGTAGATGAGTATGCATATTAAAACACAAATAACATATACGTACGTCCGAATCTCATGAGAATTAGTGCAATTCTCGCCTACTCTTTTATAAACACAAAAGATTCAAACACACTCATTCGCTCGCCTGCTGCTTTTACCATTGTATATAGTAGGGAAGTATGCCAGACACAGGCAGTGTGCAGTGTTGAGGAGACTCCAGAACAGGTCTGAGAGCAGCTGGGTACATATAAACCCACAGAGATGAGTGTGTGTAGATCTGTGCTTGAGCTGCATCAGGTGCTTCATTCCTGCTCCTAGAGAGTCACTCTATAACTCTAATTCAGCTCACCTCCATCTACTAATCAATGTCTTTGAGTTAACTTGAACAACACAGCCATCTGTGTGGATGAGGAGCCCTGCTTCACATAAAATAAACTAGAGACACTGAACCTGGGAAACTAACACTGAACTTGTAAATGGTTTGCAGCAACTTTTGGAAACATTTATACAAAAGGAAAGATTTGAGGAACTCAGTTAAAGAAAGAAGAGGAAGTGCTGTGTGAATGTGTGAGAATTCACTGCGTCCGTCTAAACAGTGTTCAGAGATGATCTCAGATCAGTGTGTGTTAAACCAGTGCGGTCAAACTGACTGAGTTCCCACAAACAGATTATATATTTACTAAAATTACAGAAGTTATATGTATTTTCAAGTTAAATGAACATAAAGGGCAAAGTTTTAATTCCTGTACATTCACTCTCAAGTGTGGATATCGAGACGAGACGAAAGATCAGTCAACATCTGAAAGACTCGCAGAGAACAAACACTTCTGACATCATGTCATCACATTTGATGATGTGTTAAAAACATTCACAGTTTGGTCAATTAACAACAAACCCATCATCTTTTACTGAAAGTCTTTGGAAGAGTTTGAAAAAGTAGATTTTCAAAACGCCAGACAGCATTGATCCACTGTGGCATTATGGGTATTATTTCTCTCAGTGTGAAAACAATCATAGGAAGTGATTGATAGCGGAAACCTTTTCAGTAACAAACCAGTTTGATCAGTTTTCTATAACTGAATGATTTTCTGTCTAGAAAGAAAGAAGCAAAACTACGAGTAATGTGAAGAACGGCCTGTAGATCGTGTTCAGAGTAAATGTGTGTTGAGAGGTTAACAGTAATCAGTTCTCACTGAAGAACATGTTTCACCACCGCTGTGGCGTCTGGTTAGTGGTTATGGTTAGGTCTTAAGAAACAGCAGAGGAACAGGTTTCAACACAACACTGCATCAGTCAGCGCTCGGGTCTCGAGGGATAATCTTGACCTGTTGAGGTGGACACAGAAACACTGCAGGTTACATCGGCTCCAGCTGACCTCACTTCTCCATTACGACTGACATCATGTTACTAAATAACAACTCTAGAGTCATTTCAACACTCAGTCGGTCAGATCAGAGGAAGTTAAAACCACACGAGGAGCTGAGAGTATTTAAAGAAAGAGTTGAGAGCAAATGATGAAGAGAAAGAGAAAATGTCTGAGTGTCATCTGTGTCTGCTGGGACTGATCGCTCTCTCTTCACTTCTCACAGGTAAAGACATCTGTGTTTTCTCTTCAACACATTCAGTGCAATCAGTCTGAGAAAGAGTTTCTTCTTGTGTTTGATACAGAACACACTGATTCTTCCTGAACACACTCAAACTAGACAGATTCACTCTCAAACATCTCTCAATTATTCTCTGATGAAGAGTGTGTTTGTGATTTGAACAGCTCTCTGATGAAGAACAAGAGTTTATTCTGGAGAGTGTGTTTGTAATAACTGCTGAAAAAGACTGATCTGAACCTTCTGCTTTCTGTCATTCATTTATTAATATATATCATAATGATCACTCAGATCTTCTTGTGTTTCAGGTGTCAGTGGAGAGGATCATGTTCATGTGTTCATCAGTTCTGGTGAAGATGTCCGTCTGCCCTGTAATAACGCTCTTCATGATGCTCTTCATGACTGCAACTCAACTACATGGAACTATAACAGAGGCAGTCATTCAGGAACAGTTGAACTGATTGCTTTAGGGAAAGAGAGGAAAGGCACAGAGAGACATGAGAGACTGAGTCTGGAGTCTGACTGCTCTCTGAACATCACGAACATCTCAACAGAAGATTATGGATATTACACCTGCCAACAATGGACTGGTGTGGGTGGAAAACAAATAGGACCTGACGCTCGTGTTTATCTGCATGTTCTTCATGGTAATTTTATGATTATTTGTTCAGTTTAAAAATGTCAAATTCTTGATTTAATCTCTGATGATGGTTGAAGAGTGTGTGATGTGTGTGTTATTCTGTGTTTCAGTCTCATCCTCACAGACTCAGATCAGTTCAGATCTCTCCTGTCGGCTGTATTCATATCCTCCAGTCTCTTGTGATGAATGGATCAGTTCTGAGAGAATTCATCTGTTCTGGGTGAATCAGGCCGGTGTTAAACCGACGAGATCATCCTCATCAGATCTCTGTATCATCTCTCAGAATACAACACTCCTGAATGAAGATCACAACAGAGAGTGGAGATGTAATGTTACTCAGAGAGATGAACTCAAGACCTCAGTCACAATCACTGTCAAGAGATCAGGTGAGAAAACATCTCCTCTATCAGTTTCAGATCCTCATAATGTGAGTAATATTAAGGACTGTAAGTAATATTGAAGCAGAACAAAGCTTGGTTCAGTCTGACAGAAGAAACTCAAAGCACTGCTGCCAACTAATGTCCAAATATTACAGTCAAGAAGTTCTGCTGGAATTATTTAAACTTTTTATGTAATGTTATGATCTGAGTTAAAATATGATTGTCATATTCTATGTCAGGGCTTTTCACACTTTCTAGTAAACCATGTTTTCAAGGATCCTCATAATTAACACAGTGTTCAAAGCTAAAGTGAATGTGTCTGTGTGTGTAATATACTGGTTTTATTGGTGTAAACTGTCCACATATTTGCACTATTCCATATTTTACTGAACAAAAACAGAAAAATTAGTAAATTTCAGTGGAATTCACTGCAAACAACATTTATTTGACATGTCGAACCTATAAAAAGGTATTTAAAGTGAAACTGAAGCTGCTTACGTCCCTCTCAGTCAGAATGGATCATTTCAATGAATTAATCATTAGCTGCAGAGGAACATTTGGTTTCTGAACTATTATTAAAGAAGCTTTTTCTTAAAACAGCATCGATTCACAGGAGAATGTGTTTGGAAATATGCCTCGAATGCTCACGCTGACTGTCACAGATATTAAACAAGTTAGCATTGCTAGAAATGATTGTTATATGCTTGAAAGCTTGAAGTGCTTAGTTTGAAGTGTCTGCTCTTTGCTTTTTTTTGAGGTTAGTGCATGTTTTTGAATAAATGTTAGCATGTTTCAGATGATAAAAACATGACTTGTAGTTCAGAAAACACTGTATAGAAGATGATTTCTCAGAGATGCCCTGTTCTACAGTATGATGAATCTGAACTAACATTCATTCTCTACAGAACAAGCTCAAACGACGACACCAGTCCCAAACTCCCAGGATCCCTCAACTACAAACACACCAGAAACTTCTACACATACAGGTACATGATGCTGCTGCTCTTTAGTCATTGAGGATGTTACTGAAGATCAGTGATATCAAGACAGGCACCCTGAAAATTCAGGCAGAGTTAAAGATACACGGTGTGTGAATTTGCACATTATAATGTAACTACTTAAAGTGATTTGATGGTCTGTCTAAATACTCAATTCTGATTGGGTTAAGAAATGGTTTAATTCACAGCTGGCCGTGCATTATCCCCCCCACACACACATATAAATATATATATGTGGCAGAAGCAGTAAAGGGACAAAAGTTCGCCACCCTGGGTCTGGCCCAGGGACATCTATTAAATACATTTACCCCTTTTTTTAAGCAACACTGGTCAGCTCACAAGTCATTGGCAGGAGACACAGATAAACAAAAAGAATTTTTATTACAATTAAAAAAGGGTTTTTATTACATAAGGTAGAAAACAGTCGCTGAATGCAACAGTTCACATAACTGACTCAATTACAAACTTTAAGGAAATCAAACAATGGGCAACCTGGGTCATCAAGGACATCCAAAGTTCAAGTTACAGGTACTGAGGCTTGACAGCAGGACAAAAGGGCACAATCTGTCTACACAGCAAACCACCCTTCACTTACACCTGTGACACATTCGCACACAACCACTTCAACCAGCACTCGTGAAAGAAACACCAACACCAGGAATCTTACTCCTGCCTTAGGCACTCAGCAATCAGGTTAGGTTATGAAGACAGCATCCCTATCACAGATGGATTATAATAAGGAGAGTTGTCCACCCACAAATTACAAGTACTTAAATCCCCCAAAATAACCAATAAAACAAAGCAATAATCAATAATAACCTGCAGACACCAGCCAATGGAAATGCTTCTCTATCGCTACATTTCCTACTCTTCAAAAAACAGATTGTGAAAGCAGACTGCAGTTTTTTTTCCAGTGCTGAGTCATTAAAGCTCAGATCCTCTCATTATAACAAAGCATATACAAACCTGATTCTAAAAAAGTTGGGACACTGTACAAATTGAGTAAAAAAAAAGAATGGAATAATTTACAAATTTCATAAACCTATTTTTTATTAACAATAGAATATAGAAAACAAATCAAATGTTGAAAGTGAGACATTTTGAAATGTCATGCCAAATATCGGCTCATTTTGGATTTTCATGAGAGCTACACATTCCAAAAAAGTTGGGACAGGTAGCAATAAGAGGCCGGAAAAGTTAAATGTTCATATAAGGAACAGCTGGAGGACCAATTTACAACTTATTAGGTCAATTGGCAACATGATTGGGTATAAAAAGAGCCTCTCAGAGTGACAGTGTCTCTCAGAAGTCAAGATGGGCAGAGGATCACCAATTCCCCCAATGCTGCGGCGAACAATAGTGGAGCAATATCAGAAAGGAGTTTCTCAGAGAAAAATTACAAAGAGTTTGAAGTTATCATCATCTACAGTGCATAATATCATCCAAAGATTCAGAGAATCTGGAACAATCTCTGTGTTTAAGGGTCAAGGCCAGAAAACCATACTGGATGCCCGTGATCTTCGGGCCCTGCAGGCATCGCATACAGGAATGATACTGTAATGGAGATCACAACATGGCCTCAGGAATACTTCCAGAAAACATAGTCAGTGAACACAATCCACCGTGCCATTCGCTGTTGCCTGCTAAAACTCTAAAGTTCAAAAAAGAAGCCACAATTAAACATGATCCAGAAGCGCAGGTGTTTTCTCTGGGCCAAGGCTCATTTAAAATGGACTGTGGCAGAGTAGAAAACTGTTCTGTGGTCAGACGAATCAAAATTTGAAGTTCTTTTTGGGACCCCATGTAATCCGGACTAAAGAGGACAAGGACAACCCAAGTTATTATCAGTGCTCAGTTCAGAAGCTTGCATCTCTGATGGTATGGGGTTGCATGAGTGTGTGTGGCATGAACAGCTTACACATCTGGAAAGGCACCATCAATGCTGAAAGGTATATCCAAGTTCTAGAACAACAATGATACCCATGCCACACAATGGTAAACATGGCCTTGTCACAACTTTTTTTAGATGGTTTGATGCCATGAAACTTAATCTACTTATTTTTCCCTTAAAATGATAAATTTTCTCAGTTTAAACATTTGATACGTCATCTATGTTGTACTCTGAATAAAATATTGACATTTGAAACTTTCACATCATTGCATTCTGCTTATATTCACATTTTGTACAGTGTCCCAACTTTTTTGGAATCAGGTTTGTATCAAAATGTCTTCCAACCAATACAGTCTGTGTACTTTTTCGTTCATTCGTTATTCTATTTCGGAATGAAAGATGAAATTTAGGAAAGGGTGTCTTTTTGTTTTAAAGAAAGAAAGCAGAAATGGCTGTATTTTGTTTTCCAAATGTATTTTTGTCATCAAATAATAGTATTAGAAAATTGGACGAAAAAAATGAAAAATGATCAGTTATTGTATTTTTAAATGAAAAACCAAAAATTTGAACTGTACACACAAAATGCTGCCCGAAAAAGTAGAATATTAACTTCTTTTCAGATTTTTTAAAATTCCTTTTGCACTTTTAACAAACATTTGGAAAAAGCACAAATTAATATAGAAAATATTAGATAAAAAAAGATATTGCAGAATCATGGGAAATCTATCATCATGAAAATATATATTGGGATATAATTTTGTCTTAACTTTGTGTGCTATATGTGTACATTATTGGAGAGGATGCGTGATTGTTCAGTTCACATAAAGGCTACACATGCCTTATACATTTAGACATATTTTTCCCTGTTCACTGATGGCATTCACATAATTCCACATTTAGGCTGTACAGGGCTCTAGACTCATTCTTCCTACAGGTCGCTGTTTTGCACTTTAGCAGTTGGTAGCACTAGAACATCATTTGCAGTCTTTTTTTTTTTGTTGTTGCTTTTTTGCTACAACATGCCATTCATCAATGCATGCTGATGAACTTTTATCATAGTTTATAATAATATGGTGACATAATTATTATTTTTTTTTAAATAGTGACCATTTTGGTCGCCGTCTATGCGGATGTTTGGAGTATGCGGCTGTCACTGGTCCAACAGCACAATGAAAAACAAAATTGGTTAAATTCTGAATGAAGAAAGCATGGTCTGCACTCCCTATGATAATTTTAAGGCTGTCATTCATTTCAGTTTGTCATGATCTCAAAAATATCTGTTATAATCAACAAGGCTCGACATTAGGAGGAGTTTAGAGAGACTACATTTTAGAACTGTTTCAAACAAATCGTTTGAGAATCGTTTGAAAACCTATTGTAGAAGACTCCCAAAGCAATAACCTTAGAAAAGGCATAGGGACACTATAAGATCATAAAAATATCAAAGCTAAAAGTTTTCATAAAGCAGTTATTGGAGCCACGCCAGTAGCGTGAAAGGGGCAAAGCGTTTGTATAGAGACGCCAAAAAAGGTAGAAATTAAATTTAGCATTAATATACACTTTAAAAAGCACATTTATTTAATTTTTACAATTTTAATGAAATAAAAAAAAAATGTAATAAAAAAATAAAATAAAATTAGAAAATTAGTTTGTGTCTGCTTATTCTATTCATCAGTGTTTTAACCATTAAAGAAGAAAACGCATTTTCCGTATTTAATTTCCTGGTTAAAAAAAGAAAAACTAATGGACACACAAGTACACTGACTTTTATCATTTTTTTTACGATCCCAATACACCCACGTAGGTCATTTGTAAAAATCCCTGAAATACAACCCATCAGAGCATGTACATTTGTGCTCCTATTAGCAACAGGACACTTTCATATTAATGCTTCGTACTCTTTTATCTGCTTCATAATTCAAGTTTCGTATAGCTCAGTTGGTAGAGCATCAAATTTTATGAAAATATGCAAACATGTGATAATGGGTTCGCCAGAGAACATATGTGCATAAAATGTATACTGTAAATCAAGATTTTGCATGATTTATGTGAGGGTAGTTATAGGGACGGGGTTAGTTGTGGAGGTTAATAGGTCAGGTTACAATTCAGGTTAATACAGGTTAAAGGATTAGTTAACCTCAAAATTTAAATTTCCTGATAATTCACTCACCCCAACGCCATCCAAGATGTTCATGTCTTTCTTTCTTCAGTGGAAAATAAATTAAGTTTTTTGAGGAAAACATTTCAGGATTTTTCTTCACACAATTGTCTTCAACGACAACCAGAATGTTGAAGTTCAAATCAATGCCGTGTCAAGGGGCTCTGCATGATCCCAGCTGAGGAAAGGGGTCTTATCTGGCGAAACGGTTGGTCATATACTTTTTAACCACAACTGTTCTTTGTGCTGGTCTGCGATGTGCCACGTATTACATCATCACGTCGGAAAGGTCACACGTCTCGTCATCTATCGAAGTTGTTTCATAAATGTAGGGAAGGGTGAAAAATCCATCTCATTTTCTCTTCCAACTTCAGGATCGTCCGACATCTTTTTATTTATTTATTATTATTATTATTTTTTTTTTTTGTGACCTTTCTAATTCATGGCGCATTGCAGACCAGCACAAGACGAACAATTGTGGTTAAAAAGTATATATATATATATATATATATATATATATATATATATATATATATATATATATATATATATATATATATATATATATCTTTTGTTTTTGTTTTAATGATCGACCGTTTTGCCAGCTGAGACCCCATTCCTCAGCTGGGATCGTGCTGAGCTCTTAGAAGCACTCAGGAACTTTAACATTCTGGTTTGCCGTTGAAGCCAATTGTGTGGAGAAAAATCCTGAAATGTTTTCCTCAAAAAACTGAATTTCTTTTTTTCACTGAGGAAAGAAAGACATGAACATCTTGGATGGCAATGGGGTGAGTGAATTATCAGGAAATGTTAATTTCATAATAAAGCTATTTTAACACTCCGAAAGGGATAAAAAAATTATCTACACAAATATAAAATTAATTCAAATAAACCTAAAAATAAAAATAGCAAATTATTATTTTGAGCTTTGCCAATGAATAATTAGCATATTAAACGTCACTCTAGATTGATCACCGTCACAATTCTGCGCTAGTGGCAACGAGAACAGCGGGTAAGAGTAAATTTAACTCTCTTTCTACTCCCCCTCATTATTATTTGCTCACAAATTCTTTCTAACAAAACTGTAGGCGCTAGCGCTATCATCTGTGGTCTCCATGTTTACTTCCGCACGATTTACGTCATATTACTCTTCTGCACATGCGGGCCACATTTTAAAAATAATATGAACAGTCAGTCAAAAAAAAATCTCTGCTCTGCACTGTAAAACCCGACAAGTTAACTTAACTCAAATCGTTTGAGTAAACCGATTGCCTTGACTGTAATACCCGACAAGTAAACTTAACTCAAACGGTTTGAGTAAACAGATATCCTAAAGTTATGTTAACTCAAACCGTTTGAGGAAACCGATTGCCTTAAACCGTTTAAGTTTAAAAAACTAACATTTATGAGTACTCTGAACTTAATTCAGTTGAGTTCACTGAAAGAAGAAATACATTGCAATTAAGTGATTAAGTGATTAATTGAGTGATAATTGAGCTTTAGTGATGAACACCTGCTTTTAACAAACAGAATCACTGAAGAAAAGAGAAACACAAGAACTACTACAACTGACTTCAGACACAGACTTAGATGAAATCAACTGAAATAAAATACATGAAATCTCTGAAGATCTGATTAAACAACCCCACAAACAGCATCACCAGCTCCACTTATTAATAACCAGACTGACTTTATTTCTGTCAGACGTCTACAGAAGATATTATTGAGAATGAACTAAGGTTTAGATGTTGATTTATTGTTTCATTTGAAGTAACCATGTTAGAGATCAGTGTTTGCTTTAGTTGGGCTCTTGACCCTTGATTTCTGTCTTAGTCTTTTCTTTGGCTGTTATAACTGTGTGTTTCTGTAAACTGACTTACCTGGCAGGGGAGACACCATGATCAAGAAGGCGGTTCACCCAGGGCGGTTTGTTGTTGGTTGTTCTCAACTCTCTTCTTTTGTTCTGGTTTAGTGTTTATAACAGAACATCATGTCGACCTCCTTGGTGCGAAGGAATACAGCCAGATTCGAGCTTCTGGAAGGATTGGAAATGGATCGTTTGAACTTCAGTAGGAGAATTCTACAGACTGAACTTGGTTTTCAACCCTCGCAGCTGGATTATATCTTTGCTTTTCCTGGTAGGAAGATCTTTGAAGTGGTTTTTACCACCTTACCTTCTTATGAACTCTGTGTGAATAGATTTAATTCTAAGAAGAGTATAACCCCATGTCTTCAGAAAATCCATCTGATTCCATTATCTGAAAGAGATATTGTGACTGTCTTGATATATTCTGAAAGGATTAAAGTTGAAGATATCACTACTTGGCTTTCCATGCACTGTACCATCTTAAATACCTCCTTGATGACAGATGAGGACGGGATAAAGACTGGAGCATCAAAATTCCAAGTGCGTTTGAAGAAAGATGCTGAAGGCAATTACCATCACCTGCCCTCACTAATTCAATTAGGTCCAATTAGGGGCTATGTCTTTTATAATGGTCAACCTAAAGAATGCAGGAAATGTGGCTCCTTGGACCATATAGCTGTTAATTGTAAAATAGACATCTGTAGACATTGTAAAAGCAAG
Source organism: Carassius gibelio (assembly GCF_023724105.1). Classification (NCBI taxonomy): domain Eukaryota; kingdom Metazoa; phylum Chordata; class Actinopteri; order Cypriniformes; family Cyprinidae; genus Carassius; species Carassius gibelio. The sequence goes on along the minus strand of NC_068410.1, from coordinate 28,953,203 downwards.
GACCATGGCTCCAAGGACTGCCAGTTGCCAAAGAAATGCAATTTATGTGGGGCAGTTGACCACAGGTTTCGCGACTGCCCGCATGCCTACTCCAATAAAATAAAACAACAAGAGTGTAGAGAAGAGCCAAATTTAGTGGACTTTGAAGGTCTTGAGTATTCCATTAGGAATGTTGTTTCCCTTGTTAACCAGCAAGATACTGCCCAGGAAGTTATGATTTCCCAGGGAGAGCCTTTTACAAGTCTCTTACCACAGTCTCAAGGAGCAGCTGAAGGCCTTACACCCTCTCTGTCGAAAGAACATCTTCTATCTTCGTCGAGAGCTGCCACTTCTCCCTTGGGCTTTATTGACGATAAAGGAACAAGGGAAGAGGTACAAAGAAACTATTCCTCTGAAGGATCTGAAGTTGGAATAGATGCTGTGATATCAACTCCAGATAAGGAAGCTCAGAAACCAAAAGGGAATATTCTCCTGGAGGTAGCTGAAGCCTTTCCGTTGTCTTTATCTCTTCTATCTGGAACTTCAACGTTAGAGTCCCCTCCAGATGATAATAATCAGGATCCCTCGAGTTCTATAGTTCTTCCAACGCAGGAACATGGAGGAGTGGCTGATTGGTCTTCCAATTCCACCCCTTTCCTGGATTTTGATGAAATTGACAATTTCTCAACTACTACCCAGATGAAAGAATTGGTATCACCAAAAGATTTATCTCCACGATCTAAGAAAAAGAAAAGGAAAAGGCTGAAGAGCAACTCGGCTTCCCCTACGTAGCCCTCCCTCTCTTAAGATTATGCGTTTAACGGTTACATCTATTAATACCAGAGGTTTAACAGATTTGGTTAAATGCTCCTCTGTGTTTTCCTTTTTATATAATGAGGGCCATGATATCGCCCTCCTTCAAGAGTGCAATTTATCTTACCAATCCAATTATAAATCCCTTCAAGATAGATGGAAATGGGGGACTTCCGGGTTGATGATGGAGTAAGAACGTGGATTTTGTAGTTCCGCTAATTTTCATTTAAATTTCATTAAAACAAGGCAACATAAAGCTTGTAAGTGCTCTCGAATCATTTATAGAGTTGCATACGCTTAACATAAATTGCAATTTACGTATTTATAAATGCCGTCGAAGAAACCAGGAAAGAAAGATGTCGCTGAGGGAGAAAGTTCGGCCGAGACTGCGGGCTCGCTGGAAGAGGCCAGCACAGCAGCAAGTAACGACCCGGTACTGCTTGCAATTGAATCTCTCCGAGTGGAGCTGGGCAAGGTTAAAACTGATATTAAAGAAAGTTTGAAAGGAGAAATGGCGATGCTGGAAAAGAAAATTTACGCGAAGTTTGATGCAATTCAGCTAACCATAAACGACCATCGTTCAACTCTCGAGCATCTTGAACAAAATGCTACGGCCTCAACAGAAGCGGTTACGAAATTACAAGCTCAAGTTAAAAGTCTGTCCGAGCAGGTGTCAGAATTAACGGAAAAATGCATCGATCTGGAAGGCCGTTCCAAGAGGCAAAATATAAGAATCGCGGGAATCCGAGAAGGAATGGAAAACGGTCAAGGTGCTAGAGAGTTTGTGGCTAAACTGCTCATGGAGGTGCTTGGATTGGACGAGCTGCCTGTTCTGGATCGTGCGCACCGAGCTCTTCGTTCCCGGCCTGAGGACACTGACCCGCCGAGGCAAATCATTGCTCGGATACACCATGGCCATACCATGGAAAACATCATGCGCAAAGTGTCGTCACAGAGAAAGCTAACCTTTAACGGTCGCTCCATTCAGATCTTCAGAGATTATCCTTCGACTGTGGTCAAACGTCGGGCAGCCTTTTCCAGAGTAAGACAAATCCTGCGGGATAAACCCGGTGTTAAGTTTGGCATTCTGTATCCAGCAAAGCTCCGGGTGACATACAGCGAGGGAGAGAAGCTTTTCACCGACGCGAACGATGCATGGAAATTTGCAATCGAACAGTTTGGCACAGATAAGTAAATGCCGGATTAGAATTCAGAGATGTCAAGCCTGTTGTTTTGTTTAAGTTTCTGTTATTTAGCGGACTCACTGTTGGACTTTTGGGAAGTCTCTGCAAAGTAAAATGCGGAGGTCGGCTTTTCTTTTCTATTTGTTTTTTATTATACCTTTTCATTGCCTTCTACTTCGTGGTAAGTTGTGCTGTACATTTGTTCCTGTAACAGCTGAACATGTTCTGTTATCAAACGTTTTGTTGGGTGGGTGGGTCAGTGCTAAAGGTTTCCATGGTAACATCTACCGGTGTGTAGGTAACTTGTCAGAACAGATTGTTATTTTCTGTAATAACAGTTCATGCTTAATAAGGTAAATGCAAAAGGGGTGTCTCTAAATTTCTCTACTTGGAATGTAAAAGGTCTGAATGAACCAGTTAAAAGGGGTAAAATATTGTCTCATCTAAAATCACTGTTTTCAGATATCATATTTCTACAAGAGACTCATTTAAATCGTACTGCCCAGGTTAGACTGAGATGCAAGTGGATTGGACAAATGTATCATTCCAATTTCTCTGCTAAATCTAGAGGAACAGCTATCCTTATCCGTAAAGGAGTTCCATTTAAACATAATTTGACCATTTCAGATAAAGATGGGCGATATGTAATTGTTGTTGGAGAAGTATTTTCTGTGCCATTGACATTAGTCAATGTTTATGGACCAAATTATGATAACCCTGAGTTTTTCAAAAAAGTGTTTGATCTAATTCCAAACATTTCAGATACAAATCTCATAATCGGGGGTGATTTTAACTGTGTACTAGACCCGTACTTAGATAAATCCTACTCCACAAAAATAGTTAGTTCCAACTCCAGTAAATTTTTGAATTCATATATAACTAATTCAAATATGTTTGATGTGTGGAGAATTATCTATCCAATGGCTAGGGAATACTCTTTTCATTCTCTAGCTCATAATCTATATACACGAATAGATTATTTCATTCTGGATGGTAAACTCATGCCTCAGGTTTGTACTGCTAAATATCATAATATTATTATATCCGATCACAGTCCGGTGACCTTTTCTATTAAAATAGATAATATGGAGAAACCACAAAGAAATTGGAGGCTTAACTCTCATTTACTTACAAACAGAGTGTTTATTAATCACTTAAAACAAGACATAAAAACCTTTTTTGAAATTAACGACAAGCCCGACATTTCTATGGGAGTGTTATGGGACACATTTAAAGCATACATCAGGGGTTGTATTATATCTTATCAAGCATTTCAGAGAAAGAGAAATAGGGCTGAATTAGAGGCATTGGAAGTTCAAATTCACGAATTAGATATGGAAAATGCTAAACATCCATGTATTGAAAAATATAAAAAAATTTGTGCATTTAAATATAAATTGAATCAAATTCTCTGTTCTAAAATTTCTAAATCCTTTCAGTATGTAAAACAAAAATACTTTGAATTTGGTGATAAACCTCAAAAATTGTTATCTCGACAACTTCGTAAATTAGCATCTGAACGAACAATATACAAAATTAAATCAGACACAGGAGAATTTCTCACTGCCTCTAAGGATATAAATAGTAGGTTTCAATCATTTTATGAAGCACTGTATTCATCGAAAGGAACTATAGATCCTACAGTTATTGCTCAGTTTCTAGACCAACAAAATCTACCCTCATTAAATCAAGAGCAAATGGAGGGGTTAGGTGCAGAAATTACTATTGAAGAAATATCAGGTACGATAAAATCTCTTAAAGGATGTAAAACACCCGGTCCAGATGGATTTTGTAATGAATTTTATAAAGCCTGCAGCGAATTACTTTCGCCTTATTTATATAGGGTTTATAAACAGGCATTTATAGATCAGTCTCTGCCGTCCTCACTAAACGAGGCAATTATTACTGTAGTGCCAAAAAAAGGAAGGAACCCAGAGGAACTGGGTTCTTATAGACCTATTTCACTCTTAAACACAGATCAAAAAATTCTAGCAAAAACTTTAGCATGCAGACTAAACACAGTAATTAGAAATTTGGTTCATCCAGATCAAAAGGGCTTCATACCAAAACGTAACTCTTCCTCTAATCTTAGGCGTCTTTTTAACATTATTTATTCTTCAAGAGGCTTGCAGCAAGATCTAGCCATTTTGTCATTGGATGCAGAGAAGGCATTCGATCAAATTGAATGGCCTTACCTATTTGCCGTATTGAAGAAATTTAATCTCGGATATAATTTCATTTCATGGATTAAATTGTTGTACTCTAGTCCGTGTGCAAGAATTCTCACAAATCAAACAATGTCTTCTCGTTTTGAATTACACAGAGGTACAAGACAGGGATGTTCACTGTCACCACTTTTGTTTGCATTAGCGATTGAGCCTTTAGCTGAGGCTATTAGAACACATACTGGAATTAAAGGCTATAAAACCAGAAGTACTGATAATAAAGTGGCGTTATACGCAGATGATGTAATTTTATTTATTTCGGAGCCCAATAGCAGCATTCCAAATATCCTTAATCTGATAAATTACTATGGTACATTTGCAGGATATAAAATTAATTGGGACAAGAGTGTGTTGATGCCAGTTACTATCAAAGATTCTTCTTGGCTTCAGCATTTACCCTTTAAAATTTCTTTAGAACAGTTTACATATCTAGGAATTCAGGTGACAAAAAAGTTTTCCAGCTTATTTGAGGCCAATTTTCATCCCCTGTTATCTAAACTTAAATCCATGATCAATTTCTGGAGAACACTTCCTATTTCTCTTGTGGGTAGGGTAAACGCAATTAAGATGATATTTCTCCCACAATTTTTGTATATAGTGCAGAACATTCCTGTATTTCTGCCCAAATCATTTTTCAAAAAACTGGACACTATCCTGGTTCCCTTTGTCTGGAACTATAAAGCCCATAGGATTTCTAAGCACCACTTGTGTAAACCCAAAATACAGGGAGGGCTTGCCCTACCTAATTTTCTTTATTATTATTGGGCTGCAAACCTGAGGGCCTAGATTTTACTCCAGTGGAGGAGAACTGGTTGTTGTTGGAACAGGAGGAATGTCTCCCATATTCTATTAATGCAATACTTTTATCACCCAAAGGTATAGCTAGTTCACTTTATAATCATAACCCGGTCATTCATAACTCTGTTCGTATTTG
>NC_068410.1:28909167-28947568 GCF_023724105.1 Carassius gibelio | reverse complement strand
CAGTCCTCATAGTTACATCTTGTGTGCTTCAAGGAAGAAATAAAGTTATAAGGATCTGAAGCATTATGAAGGCGAGTAAATGATGACATAATTTTCATTTTGGGATTTTTCATTCTACCTCCTGCCTCCTGAATAAACAGTGTTTATCTAAGACTTATAAAATAAACTCAGCAGAACTCTTAACAGTGAGATATTTGTTGATATTCATAGCAAGTTGACTAACACTATAGATATTTATCTTTCTCGGTTCCCAGAATCTGTTGTTGTATCTGGCTGATTAGTTATTATATCTGCTGATTTTGTCTTCCTACATTTCTGTCAAGAGACAAAACACCAGATTAATGACCAACTCATCTGGGCAGCCACACCTGTTGGTGGGCCGTGTGGTCTGGAATAATGTGATCTGTAAATAACAGCACAATTTTATTGTTGTATTAACACCTTTAAATCCTTAAGGATAATAATACCTGACTTGATGATGTAAATAACTTAGTGATGCATATACCCTTGGTGTTCTTCACACTTATAATTAAATGTGATTTCTTGACATCCATTATGCTACAAAAAAAAAAAAAGTATATATATACATACATGACAGCATATAAAATCTGATTTAAATCCCAATGTCGACGCACAAATAGCAGCGTGACTGGGGAATCAGCATTGAGTGTGGATGGTCTGTTACCTGCTTTATGTGTTTTGTGTGTGTACCTGTGTGTGGCTGCGGTCTCCTCTCTTTCACAGAGCTCACCAACCTAAACACCTCTGCTCAGCCATGACTGGACTGAAGGTGGCGGGGGTCACTGTGGTAAACGGGGTTGCTCTTTAAAAACATTGGGACTCAAGTAAATGGGTCATGCCACTGTGTATTAACCACAGTCAAAGCTTGGGTAAATATAAGAAAACGCACGGACATGTGTGTGCGAAAGATGTTCCTACTGTATATGCATTAGAGATATTCTATTCTATTATTCTCTGTATACAGAAATGTTGATGTAAAAAAAAAAAAAAAAAAAACATTCTGGGGTCAATATAAGCTCAATAAACAGAATTTGTAGCATATTATTGAAAAATATGTATAGTGGAAGCTCTTTGTAGAGGTTATAATTTTTGGAGAATTTAAAAGCAGAAATTTTAAGATTTTAATTTTGTATGATTATATTTTCAGTTTCATTAGTTTAGTTTCCAGTAATTTTGGTTTGTGTGTGTGTGTGTGTGTGTAGTATGTGTTCTTTAATATTTTGGTTTAATGTATTGTTATTTTATTATTCTCTTCTTCTGATATTTCTATTTTATTTAAACGTTATTTCAATTAATACAATTAAAAAAAAAAAAATTTTAGTTAGCAATAATAATAAATAATGTCTCAATTCCACTGTGTTTCCGTTAAGTTAAAATAATTTATGGCAATTATCATAATCAAAATCTGTCCTTAACTTGAACTGAACCGAGAATATTCATTTAAATCAACTCATTGGAATACATTTTGTGTTGCATTTCATTCTATTCTATTCTATTCTATTCTATTCTATTCTATTACTCTCTCGAAGCAGGACTGAACATAAATCACTGCAAAACATTAACAACAAATAAAATGTGGGACAATCTACGATTATACGCATTTACCCAGTCTGTACATTCTGTAGTATTCTGTTCTGTTTTCTTTTTCTGTTAGTAGATTTTTTCTATTCTGATTAATTATGAGCGATTGAGGAATAATGCACAGTCTGTACAACAACTCCTGCAAACATTCAGGAGAAGAGAAGGGGAGTAATGCTTAAAGATGGGAGTCAGGGCTTAGGAGAAGGCAAAAAAGGAATCAAACAAATGAGAGAGAAGACAGCAGTGTGGGAGGAAGTAGGGAGTACTAATCCTCTATTAAGTTCTGGTGATCTAATGAGGCATCAGGGAGAGCTCTGTCTCCCGCTCAGTGGAGCCCAGCTGTGGCTGTGCAGTGTGGATAAGAGGTCAGTCTATAATGGAAGGCTCTATGGTTTCCCCTCCAGAGAAGGGAGGGGCTTGCTCGCGTTGACCCATTAAGTCGAGTTGCTCTCCACTGACCCTCCAAAAAGATGGGAAGTGGGCGGCCAACAAGCTCCAGACTCCCCACACAAGCAGCCCCTCTCATGCCCACAGCTACGCACCAACCAGGCCGCCATGTAACAGGGAGACTGCGGCCCTCAAAAGATGTAAATTGAAAGGAAAAGGAGCAGAACTTTACCCTATGGGCTATTACGCGGGCGAGTGAAAGCGAGCTGCCGTTTGAAATTAAAGGACAATGAGGAGGTTCAGGCTGAGGGCATTCACCCAACGGGCTGCGAGAGTATCACATCACAATCTAAGTGACATCGCTGACCACCTCCTCGCTCTAACGCTGATCTCTGGTGGCAGCGAACGAGACAGAGACAAAAAAAAAGGGAGTAAACAGAGTCTGCAAGATATAAGCTGGCCGGAGAATGGATGAAAATACAAAAAAAGAGACCCAGTGGACATTACAAGCCATCGTGTGGTGCAGAGGGGCAACAAAGCTGTGTAAATAGTCACTGGCTCACGTAGTCAAAAATTCTTACAATCTAAGGGGACAGAAAGCTATAATCAACAAAAATCCTTAACATGGGTGAATGCCAAAGTTTTTCCAAATGTCAGCGGCATGTTTGCAGAAGGGCAGAGATGACAGATGAGGTGTGTAAACCGGGCAGAGTGTTTGAGTCTGATGAAGTGCTGCCGCATGCGTCCAGACTGGGAACAGTGGAGGCTTGAGGGATACACCCAAACGTGATACTTGTGAAGCCATTACTTGCAATGTTAAGTGAATTTAGAATCATTGCACCCCTGTTTGCAGTATCTTTAGAATTATATGTAGTATTTTTCATATGAGTGTTTGGAAAAACTGATTTAGTGATTGAGTATTGTTAAGTCAGAAATTAATGGCCTGCTATTATAATATTGTCAGCCTGTTTGACTTAATACTTTTACTTTTAAATACTTTTGCTTTTTTGCTTTTCGTCAGACTGTAAGCTCAACAATCTGCCAGTGCTCCAGATCTTAATTTTCACAGCGTAGTGAAATTGTGGTGTTTATATGCTCGATTTCTCTCAACTCAGTCATTTTGAATGAGAAAAGTCTATTCTTTTTTCTCCTCTTCTCTAAGGTCTTTTAAGTCATTATGATTTTTTCTTCCTTTTTTTATTTTTGGCTTAGTCTGCTTGAATGAAATAAGTGCAGATTTGCTGGAAATCAGAGGCTTTTGTGTGCGGCTGCAGGAGCATGGTGAAATGTTTGGACACTAATACCCATTCATTTCAGGGAGCCCCATAAATAAAAGCAGCCAGCTATGCGGCTTGCCGTGAAGTGGTATTCTTTGGTTCCCAGCAGGACGCCCTGTTCACATTAGCCCAGCGGGGATGCAAAGCGTCCGGAACAGCCAGACAACTAAATCAAGACATTTTCAACTTTTGACAAAAATTACTAACAGAGGAGCCAGTTTTAAAAGGTGGGAGGGAGGGTGTATTTGTATTGAATGTGTGTGTTAGGGATTTTTTTAGGGTGGGTGGGGGGGTTTGGGATGATGTCTTTTCAGTAATGCTGTATATTCCAAAGAATACCGTAAAGGAGAGCTCCATGTGGTTGACATGGCCAAGGAAGTATTATCAGAATATTAAATACAATGCCCTGAAAGATATTTAAGCTGATTTATAAAGAATAAAAAAACACACACAGCTGCATATGAAATAAAACAGACAATGGGGGGAAAATACAACAACAACAAAAGACCATCAGACTCACTCTTATTTTTATGGATAAGAACTATACTTTCAGGGAATATTATTATTTTAGTTTTGTAATTAAATATAAATCCTGCTTTTAGAATGCTCAGAATCATTTTCTTATCATAGATAGGTTATAAGCATTTGACAGAGATCTTAATCATTTAAATTGAATTACTACTAAGTTTGCTCATAATCTTATCTAATCTTTATTTTATTAAATGCTTTTTGTAATAGATGTATTTCTCTTAGCCTAAATACAATAGTCTTTGTTTTGTTATTTAAATAGTTTGATTTAAAATAAAAGAGAAGGACATTTAGCTTAAAAATTGCAGATTTTATTATTATTATTATTATTATTAATTATTATTAATAATGTCATTGTGTGCAGGTGGTCAGCAGCTTGTTACTTTTTGAGGTTAAGGGAACAAAAAACACCCATATGGAGCTCAAACATCAAATAGCTTTGTATGTCATAAATGTGGCTACGTCTTTATTTTATATGTTTGTTTGATTAGGTGTGATCAGTGGAGGGCCACTGTCCCGTCATTCCAAGACCACAGCTGGGATGTGGCATGATGCAACCATCTTGATTGCAGCTGAGTTTATCCTCCTGTATTTACATGGGGATAAAATGAGACGATTGTGCTTTGCGCTATTGGATTTTCAAAGGAATAAAAGAGATAGTGTATTGTCCCTTCCTTCCCCCACATCGCCTATCACATATTGTATCCAGCGGAGGAAAATGAGGTTTGGCAGTGCCACCATGAGGTTGGGGTTGGATTTTATTTGTCTTGAGGCAACCTGGAGTCCTTCCAGCCCTTCTCTCCTCCCTTCTTTTTCCACTCTTTTGGAGTTCTGTGAAGTGGAGCTGAGTCTTTCTCACTGCCGTCTCCCTTTTGTGTGCCTCGGCTCGCAATCTTTGCTGCAGGGTTCAGTGGACCTTGAGAAAACACCAGCAGAATCTGTCACCATCTCCCCTCCCCTGAAGGACAAAGTTGGCCGGCCGGCCACTTCTGAAGCTGCAGTGACCCGAGCACTGAACCCTGCTGTTCTCAACTCCCTGTTCAACGTCAGCAATGGGATTGCCTGAACCTCTAGAGCATCAGTAACAGGGCCACATCAAGCCAACGCTGCCATGTTGTCATCTACATATTCTCCTATACAGGACAATGTTTAAATCTTTGCAGTCCAAAGAATTTTACAGCCCCAAAAACGATTCACCCTCTACCTATCCATTGACTGGCAATTATTATCACAACTTTGTTATCATGAGTAACATAATTCTGGGATATTTATGCCAATTTGTCTTAGCCCAGATGGTCCTTAATTGGTTGGCAAAGGTAAAGAGGGAGTCCTCTTTGAGGCATTATGAGGGATTGTTGCAGTGAATGGCTGACGGTGTGATATAGGGCTAATGCAGGGAGAGAGCAGCTTCCACAAAGGGGGCACCAGCCATGCTCGCAAGGGGTGGGTCCTGAAGAAAGAATGCCCGAAAGGTCTGGCTATATAGAGGAGAGGGGACTACAAGTGTGTGGGAATTTATCCACCCCACAGACGTCAGAGAGAAAGTGCAATGTGATAGAGCTATCTATCCAGCTATTGAAAATTATATACTTACTTACTTACTTACTCCCTTGTGACCTCGGCATCCTGGCTAAATTCGCCCATTGGCCTCTGACCATCATGGCCTCCTAACAATCCCCATATCCGCTGATTGGCTTCATCACTCTGTCTCTTCTCCACCAGTAAGCCGGTGTGTGGTGGGCGTTCTGGCGCACTATGGCTGCCGTCGCATCATCCAGGTGGATGCTGCACACTGGTGGTGGATGAGGAGATACCCCTTGACTATGTAAGCGCTTTGAGTGTCTAGAAAAGCGCTATATAAATGTAAAGAATTATTAATTATTACTAAACACCATCATGGTGACAAACATGATATTAAAATAATGCAATAAAATTAATTTAACAACATGAGATGTAACATAAAGCCCTAATGTACATAACTGATAAAAAAAAAAAAAACATATTATATATATATATATATATATATATATATATATACATCAAATGTAAAATGACAAACAGGGAATGTTTATCTGTTTTCACTGTAAATGATAAAATGACTTTTTCCACTTGTAAAAATTGTGCATTTAAAAGTCTATCATCTGTCTGTCTGTCTGTCTGTCTGTCTGTCTGTCTGTCTGTCTGTCTATCTATCTATCTATCTATCTATCTATCTATCTATCTAGTTGTCTATCTGTCTGTCTAGATTTAAATGCTATATATAAAGACATCAAACTCTGAAACTTAGTTTAAAGTAACACACACACACACACACACACGCACACGCACGCACGCACATATGCTCGTGTGGTCACCAGTTATACTTTACCTCGACCCTTATATGACATTAATTGAGCTGCCTCTGATATGACACTTTTTCATCTTGGCTTATTGCTCTTTTTAAATAAGAGACAAAAGAAAAAAAGAAAAGAAAAACGACAGTGGTCTTACATTGCCACAACACCTAGTAGTCAATGTTTTTACAAGCACATAGCTAAATTAACCCGTGTCAGCTTGCATGTGGACACATTGAGAGAGCCATTGAATCAGGACTTAGTGCAATAGCAGATCCCATTATTAATGGCACAGGCAGACCTGGGTGCGGTCAGAAGTCAGGAGCGCAGGAGAAGTTCTGGTGCGACTGGCTTCATTAGAGCCCTGTTTTCAGGCGAGGTGATGGCTATTCACTTGTCCTGAGAGGGGGTGAGAAATAGAATCTCACTCCTGCCAGCACCTCGTCACTTTCATTTCGGTTCTGACGCTTGGCTTTGACACCTGGGAATGCAATGAGACAAGAGGAGTAGACCAGGATCATGGGAAGGTCCTATTTAAAGGCAGTGCTTGACACAATTGACATTTCCGCCTCTTCGTCTCAGCTTCTTCATCCTTTCCTTATTAAGGAGAGGAATGTGTCACAGTTTAAGGCATGATTTTTCAGATAGTGCCTTAATGACAGTAAAGCAATGCAGCATTTTTGCATTGAATCTTTCGTTTTTCAATTTTCTAACCCTTTGGCATATTTCACACAACATCTAGACTGCATGTTAGATGAAGGCATTTTAATGCAGATATGAGTAGGTCTGACTGATTTGTTTAAATGAAAACGCCAAGTAAAAGACTAACTGGTCGTTTTTCCAAGTGCCTCAGTTAACTGTCATTTTGTAGTGCAGTAATGTCTGTGCTAGTTTTAGCATTGCATTTTAAAGTCTAATGAATCAGAATATTGTGAACAGAATAATAATAGTTTGCCAATATTTCTGCAATATTGTCTTACTTTTTAGTGTTAATTCTTGTGAAGCCCATCCAAAAACAACTGATATAATTCTTGATCATCAATAACGTGCAGATATTATATTTAGTTTATAGTACGATTCACAATGTACTCTGTAATATGTAACTCTGCTCTGAGAAGTGAACCATGAATTTTTGACTCTTGATTAGAGAATCTGACAAACTGCTCCAAAATATTGGAAAAGATTGCATCAAAGGAAATAAGAAGTTGTAGTTGATTACTTTTTAATCTTAGGAAAAGGGGGAATTTCAAAATGTTGAATCAAAAGCTCAGGCTTCAGACCAACCATGCAGAACAAATGAACTCCATAATGTTGACAAGCCATCAATGGCATGTTAATAATACAATATGCTTCCCCTTCCTCAAGGGGGTGCATCTTCACAATGCAGGTCACCGACTGTATTGAAAAGGTTAAGGATGAGCCATACATTTATAGTGGATGCTACAGCAGCATTGGGGCTGGAGCACTAATGGATGACCTTGTGGCTAGGCTACTCCAGACACAGGGAGATCAGATCTCACCAGCTTCCAACCAGCAGGATGACCTCCTTCCCTCACCGGCCCTCGGCCTCAACCTTTAACTTGCTGATCTTTGACCAGCTTATTAAGCAGACACCTGCTTTCTGGTGTGGCTGTAAAGAGGGAGAATGGCTTTAATTTGTGTAAATGTTTGGTGACAGTATCCTTCCGACTAGAGGGATTCCATCTGTGCAACAGTATAGTCTTTACAGCAGAGAACTGCTCTTCTCTCCTCATATGCCCTGAAGTCAGTGAACTCTGATCTGAGGGCCTAGCACTGCTTTGACAACAATAGTGCTCGCTGAGGTCAAAACATAATGTGGAAGGAAAATTATACTGATAATACAGTATGTGTCGCTTTGCCTTAGTTTATGCCTTTTTAGATTTGGATCTGTTTACTTATTTAAAATGAGCAAGTCTCAATGTGAGTGCAATCCACTTAAATTTGTAGATTTCATCCCTTTGGAATTACAAGGTTCTATCTGCATTCCGAGTGGTTATGAGATATTGAGCTTCAAAGTTTTTGCATTCCATTCCACTGTGTAGATAGAACCTTATTGTTTTTTAAATAAAAATCCCATAATGTATACAACATAAAAGATCTGTCACATAATGTAAATAAATTGTCACAGAATAACTTCAGAATAAGGGGACGATTTGTAAAGATTATTTATTCAATTTTTTGGTTGGAACTACATGAATGGTGTCCAATGGTGTTAGCATGGCATTGCTGTAACTGGGTTTCAAGTATGTTTGGCATGAGACTAGATAGGAAGCCAACATTTTGAAATGAAGTGCTGTTCGCAAGATGAAAAAGGGGGAAATTTTAGGGTTCTGTTTTGGGGCTTACTGTTAAGAAAATTGGAGTTTGTGATAAGGATGAGGACGGGTACATAAACAAATAAAAAAAATATATCTTTTCCATTTTTCTAGTCAAGTAGCAGAGATTTCAGAATTTGTATATTGCAAAGGTAGGTTTAGGGTAAGGGGATAGAAAATACAGTTTGTAGAGTATAAAAACCATTACGCCTATGGAGAGCCTCCGTAAACAATATTTACCAGCGTGTGTGTGTGATATGAACCACCAAAGCAACAGACCATATGCATTACACATAGGGACACAAACACGAACATACAGTCGAACACCTGTACTGTGACATTTTATTTGTTTGGACAGCTCTACGGTGTTGGGGACAGGTAGTTATATGAGATAAACTGTGTCCTCTTAGCTATGGGCTCCAAGAGCATTACGTCCTGCCTTATCTAATGTGCAGTAAGAAGTAAATGCAGTGGCTGTAGAGGATGTCCAGGTGTGTGTCTGCAGGGCAAAGATCCACTCTGTATTAAAGCATCTCCTAGTAGTTTCTGACTGTAGTAGGTAAAACAGTTCAGACAGGATTTACTGCTGCTTGTTGGTGCAATTTGTCACTTTTGTGCCCAGGGAGTTAATATTAGTGGACACTTTGTGTCCATGTACTGTATAAATAAGCTGTTGTGACCTCTCTGTCTGTACATTTGGATTAAAATATCCCAGAATATCCCAGAATCCCAGCGAAGGATATACTGAAAGCAATAAAACATGACGGACGTTCTAAAGTTATAGTGTCATTATCACATTTCACAGCCTATGTGTTAACTGTAAAGTTTATTAACAGTCTACATCCCTCATTTTCAGTACAGTTTACCCTCACATCTTCAGCCGGTTTATGAAAGTAAGGATCTTTGCAATTGCTAGTGACATGTAGATGGCATAAAGAGCAGTTAATAATTGGTGTCATTATACATCCATTTGAGGATGTAGTCCTCTGTCAAGGACACAAAGCTACCAGCACAGACCCTAAAGACCTCTTAGTATCTCGGGGACTGGCCTATGCCAAACTTCAGGCGAACAAAGAAAGCCCAGCCTGAGTTATTAAGGCATGGCTTGGGAATGACACTGACCTAGGTCTGCCATCCTGTATTGTCCCACCATCTGCACCAATGTGAACTTTGCCTTTAAATCCTGCCTTCTCAATTAACATGTCCAGCTGGGTGGAGAATTCCGCCAGCTCCCTAATATCATTACTATGGCGGCAGAATGGGATATTAATATTAAAAAAAAGTGCCCAGAGCTCTTTCTTGGGCTCCGGGAAGGCCTCTGCTTCTCACGGTGTAATGAGGTGCACATACACAGCGGTGTAATTCTAGAAGCCATGCTCTTATTAGGTTCTGTTCAATGGGAGAGGGAGGGGAGGAAAGAGCAAGAGCGAGAGGGAGAGACAGGCAGAGAGGGAGATGTTTCGGACTGGCTTTGTTTGTTAGACTCTCACAGATTCTCCTTTGTGCTCCTCAGAGAGTACAGACAAAGGGCCATCTCTAACCTCTCGCACCTTGATCATGGACAAGTGGGTCCTACGAGCCCCTATCTTGCACTCTGCCGCCAGTTTCCGAAACGCTGCCATTCCCGGCAAGCAAAGTGCGTATCAAAGTAAAACGTCTATCTTTCAAATCCAGCCCGGTGAGGTCACTTTTGATGCCTTCTGATTCCAGAAGAAGGGCTCTCTGATGCCCTTTTGGTACATGTATATGGGTATAGGGAAAAAAAGAAGTGGTTCTTAAAACCAATGAAGTCTTTGAATGTAGGACACCGTAGCTTGTGACAGTTAATCTCCCCCACAGTTCTGCAGACGGTCGTGGATTTAGAGAGTTGGCATGCTTGATGACCAGTGCTGTATGATTAGATAACAGGACTTACGTCTGACGGCATCAATGTTCCACCATGCTGAAATGAAATGGTTCACCCAGCGGTCGCCGTTCAGTCAGCCTATAGCATTGACAAGGGGAACTGCTTGCCCGTCTGACACACTGCGCTGCCAAGCTGGCGTGGCTCTGCCGAGTCCATGCAAAGGCAGCAGCTTGCACCAGATGCTGGGAATTAGTCGGTCTCTGTGACAATCAGAGCTTGTGAGCACCTCTCTCTTCTTTGGACAGATTGTGCGGCATTTCTGGGCAAGCAAGCATGCTTTATTCAGACCATCTTCGGCAATCTCTCTTCTTGTCTGACTTTTGCCTCTGTCTGTTTCACATTTGAAACTGTGGCTCTGTCAAAGCTATTGTTGGCTTCGATAATGCTGAGTGGCCCAAAGCACGTCGCCAGGTTTGCTCATTATTCTCGGTTAACATGCTGACCAGATCAAGACCCCCTCTGTGTCTTTTTTGTTGCCAGAAGAAGTCCATTCACTAGTAGAAGACAATAAAGAATATTGACACTGATTCAAATCCATAGAGAGGCATTATTGGATAAAGAGGACAATCGTCATGATAAATTTAGTTTCATGCACTGAATAAGGCGATGGTGGTGGAGCACAATGATTTTTGTAGAGTGGGCTGTGTGGATTCAGATGGTATGTGACCCATGCTTCTGGCTAGAAAACAAGGTTGCTCTGGCCATAACATTCAAACGATGCAGCTGTACAAACAATAGAGTAAAATGTAAGACGGTTTGATTTGTTTGTCTAATCGCCAGGAGCTACAGTCATGCTTCCCTTCACTTAGATATAGAAATTCCTCTTTCTTCTTTCCTCTTTTATTTTCATGTTCTAGGTTTAACCATTGTTATTATTTTTACTCTTGTCAATAAGAATGTCTGGGTTTAATTTTAATGCATTAGTTTATTGTTGATTTTCCAAGAAAAGGATTTAGAGATTTTATTAGAGCGACTTTACAAATCTGATTCCATTCGAGCAGTTCATGAACTCAAAGGAAGGACTTTTCACCCCAGCTCACAAACACGTTGTAAAGTACTAAAAAGGCATCAAGATTTAGTTGTAGAGCTTGTTAGGTTCAATTGACAACACTTGTGGCTTAAAGTTAAAAATGCATTTCTTTACAAAAAGCGATAATCTGGCTTACAGTGAGCACCTTTCCACTTTTTTTCTCTGTAAAGCTCGATACAATTTTATAGCTTAAATAACAAGGTAACACCCAAAACCAACCACAAATATTGTTGATTAAATTACATTTATTGAACCTGGAATATTCTTTTAAAAAGCATTTCTATTTTATTTGTATTTTTTCAACAGAAAATGGGAATGTTTTAAAGACCATGTTAAGAGGTAAATCCTTTCATGTGTTGCCCTGTGATAAAGCCAAATTCAAAGCTAGTTTGTCTTTTAGGTCCTTTGTGAGCAAAATCTTTGCACTGTGTATGGATTTAAGCACGTGCTGCTTTTGTGTCATACTGAAACCCACATTTGGGGTCCTCATGGGGGAAATAATATACAACAATGATATCTTTGATCATTGTAAGAAGTCCAGCAGCCCAGGAGCTGTGTTGAGTGTGGTTATCATCAGCCCATTTTCTATCCCCCCTTCTCCACACACACATAAACAACAAACACAAATCATTCCCGGCCTGCTCCATCCCATGTGCCAGTGCAGGGCTTCAAAAGCAATTTTAGCTGAAAAATAAGGTGCTTTTCTTCAATTTCCAAGCCATTTGTGCAGGGGTTAGTCTTGTTTACCTAGCCAGTACACTGGTATTTACATACCTTTTTAAAGGGAAAAGAAAAGATGGCCAGGATGATTTATGGACTGCAGCAGAAGCACAATTTTCCATGCTGTGCACCTAATCTAAGAGGCCAGAGAGAAAGGTCACATCGGCCATACAAATAACAAGGCCCATCTATGGAAAGGGGGAGATCATATTCAATCCCTCTGAATTATTATTTTTATTTTTACCTTTTAAGGTACAGGATTATAGAATGCATAAAGCATAGCAGTTTTGTATATAGCTTTGAGGTAGATGAGCATTGAGGGAGCCTGTGTCATCATTGGTAAAGATTATTATTATTACAAGAAATACATGTGTGCTTGATGTCTGTGAAAGCTAATCTGATCAGGGGAGCCATTATCTGATCCCTTTTTTGGTTTTTTATATTGTTAATATTATTTTCTTTGTCCTTTATGGTATTTTATTGGTATTAGTGTTCCTGTAGCTCAACTGGTAGAGCACTGCGCTAGCAAGCAAGCAATTGCAAGGTTTGGGGTTCAATTCCCCGGGAACACATGACATGTAAAAATTGATAGCCTGAATGCACTGTATGGATAAAAGTGTCTGCTAAATGCATAAATTTAATTTAATTTAATTTATTACTGGTATATACTGTACAAAGAAAGCAGTTATCAATATTGAAAAGAAGAAGAAGTGTAAAATTTTAAAAATTACAACACAAAGGCAAAGATTAAAGCAGGTTGGTGTTACAATACTGTGTTAAAGGGATAGTTCTTGCAAAAATAAAGAAATAAATAATATGCTGTCATTATTTATTCACCCTAACGTTGTTTCAAACCTGTATGACTTTCTTGTTTCAGCTGTTTCTGTCCATACAATGAAAATCAGTGGTGTCCAAACTGTGTTCTGGTTTGAAAGACATGAGGGTGAGTAAAACTAAGTTTTAAACAGAGTTTAAACAGAGTGTTTAAACAGAGTTTTAATAACTGGGTGGACTTTACCTTTAAAGTGAGAAAGCGGAGATGGAAAAGGAGATGAGACAATGAAAAAGAGAAAGGCACAGAGAGTGATGCCCTGTGTCAAGTTCTGATGCTCCGTAGTTCTAACCTTTACCCTGTCCCTTCCCTTGGAGGCTACATGCTACCATGGGATTGAAATAGAGAACGAAAGTACATTTGAAAGTACTTAGTGAACATGATACCGCTTTAGGCCTTTCTGTGTATTTATTCATTTCCCATGCAAGCGCACTGTGTGTGAAAGCCATCTTTCTTTAGTGATGCTTTCGCTTGAATTTGATCTTCTTGGCAGGGGTTGGGGGCAGAAGGTTGTGGAGAGATGACCTATACCCAGTCTTTTATGATTTATCAAAATACCAGTCACAAAATGGATGGCATCCCGCCTGAGGCCGTGGTCTCTAAACATGCACAGTTAACAATCTATGGCCGTTCTCTCCCATTTAATATCCATTACAGGATGACATTCCTTGTGCTGCTCATTAATATTAACTCTGTGGTATTACCATGTGGCATGGACTTAGGTTTCTGTTCCTTGGGAAAAACAGGGGATGAAACTCATGAAAAGGTCAAAGGAATCACAGAACTGATGCAACACTCAACAAAATAATAAAAGGGCATCACAATCAGATTATCGTATCGGGACAAGCCACCGGCAGCAAAATGACAGCAAGCTGAACCCCACTGAAAATCCTTGGATAATGCATGCATTATTTCCCATGAAAAGTATTGTTGTTGCTGCAGGCGGTAGGTACTCTATGACATTTTAATTGGTGGATCAAAATGGTGACAATGAGGATAATTGGAAAAGATTTGCATCTTGACAATTATAATTCAAATGGCTTTGGTTAAGGTAACCACATCCTATAGAATCTGTTAGTGGGAAACGCAATCACCCTTCTTTTATACAGCTCAATAGCAAGTAATATTTACTCTGCTAATTTTGTACATTAGTATGTACACTTAGCAATTAGTCAGCTTGCTTTGCTTTTGAAATTCAGCACAACTGTACGCTACGACCGCTCATTAACCCCATGACTCCCTGTGTCCGCTCTGTACCGACCCACTGAACTCTCTTGATGTCGGGGAGGATCAAGTTCAGTCCTAATGACGACCCAGAGCTGACCTCTCCAGAGGAAACAAATGGAATCTCAAGGTGATGTTTCAATCCAGCTAACCACAAGGGTGTCCCAGGGAGGCAGGAACAGATGTAGCTCTAAGGATGGGAAAGGGGTGAGGTGCAGGTCAAGGTTGCCATACGCCAAGGTTAGGGTCAGATAAGCACGGCTGGCTTGGGGTCTTCACATGCCCAAAGGCCAATAAGGGGAGGGAAAGATTGCAGGAACTGTGGATCAAGTGTTGGTCCTGGGAGACTGGGTGGGGGCATTTGCTGTCATCTGTGAAACTTCAGAGTAGCAATTCTCAGGGTCAGGGTTTAAAGACACAGGATGCTCATTTGGAAATGTGTAGCTAGTTGTTGTTTTCTGTAATGCATTTAGATTATCATAGAATCTTTAGCAGCAGATCACTGTTTCAAAAGACATCTGTTTTCATTATAATGCTGTGAGGTAACATGTATTTGACTTTATGTGTTTATTAACATTTTAAGATTAAGATTAAGAGGTGCATTAGTAACTGTGTCACTATTTTTATGATCTTGTGTTTTTAAATCAGACTTTGCTATCAGTAAAGTCCAAACATAACCACAAACAGGTATAAAAATAATGAATGCCACTCTGATATATTTAGCTGAAGGTAAGAAATCTAATTATTTACTGAGTAAAACATGGATGTGATGGTTCAATTAAAATTACTGGGTACAGCATATTAATCTTTACTCAGTACACCATCAGTTGAAGCTGTCGGTCACAGGGTATTTCTAGGGAATACTTACTCCAGCAATCTTATTTTGACTTAATTAATAAGATCGCTTAAGTGATTTATTTGATTTCACATGTCTAGATGGTGCAGTAATAATGTACCAGGAAAATGCAAAGAATTTGCTCAAATGATGGACGCTAACACTTGAAATTAATGTCGTCCTCAGTAAGAGGAAGACTAATAAGGAGCCTCTCATTTTGCAACAGGTCCAATCAAATGTAAATGTATTCTGTCAGGTTTTGTCTCCATTAATTAGAATTAGTGTTTTTTTTTTACTCCTTTAGCACCACTGGCTGTCAATTCATAGCTAATTTACTCCTGATTTCGGCACAATGGTGCAGTTTGTAACATTTTAGCCTGTTAATGGCAATCCTAGGAAAAGCACCGCTGTAATAGAGATAAAATGGTATAATAAACACGTGTTAGCATTGCTGCGGGGCACATTTCTGAGATGTGCCTGCTCTGCAGTCGACAGTGTGAATGAAAATCATTACGCTCTTCATTAAACTGAACAGAATTATCATGTCATTTAGACTACTATCTCATTTTTCTCATTTGATTTACTTATAAGGAGCAAAAACGACAGCTTAGTCTTGAGTGTCATTAGCTAAAAATAAGCATTAGAATATAAAAGACATCATTTTTCTAATAAAATCTGACAGCTACAAGATAGACACATTTTAGTTTCAGCAGGAAACTGCCAGTAAAACATACCTTGTTGGGCTGTAACGTTAACATAAACATAGCAAAAATACTAAATATTTAATGAAGATGGAGATACTGGAAACTCATTGAATTTCTCTCACATTAACATGATATGCAATGGAAAACCAAGCAGAACCAGGATAAACAGCCTGCTGGATGTTATCTACAGTACAGAACCATTTGAGAACTGCGGTGAATACTTCTTGATTTGTCGCTCTAGATATGATTGCAAAGTATTATTCTTATGTCTATATAAAATTTCAGTGGAACTGTGATGTGCACGTAACTGTGACCTTAACAGGACTGGATCATATCTTACAAAAATGGGAAGTTCTGTGACTTTCAGTCCATGATTTGTGCCTTGTTCATAAAGTATGGTATTTTATTTTCTGATACCTTGTGTATTTTTACACTTTGTATTTTGAGAGGAGGCCATTTATATTGTTTATATATTCAAAGAATATAGGCTTTCTTAGCACAACAGGATGATCACACTTTGCCGACCTTTAGTACAGTTTGGTGGAGATACACATATCAGCATTCATTTAAGAGAAGGATTGACCACAGTGTGTGGCTTCACTAATCATGTTATTAAAAACTTGTATGGCAATAACAACTGGGGTTAAAATGAAAGAGAATAAAGAGAGCACGGTATCATTAGCACCGGCAATAAAGAAAAGGAGACACAAACCTGGAGACAGGGAAGGAGAGCGAGAGAGAACGTGCTCTCTCAAAGGTCAGTCCTTCTTTGTAGTCAATAATTGACATTTAAACGTGCGTTTCAGACGTCACTGATAATGTTGGGCGAGATAATGGGGGAGAGCTGCTTACACTGCCACGTAATTATGAGCAAAATGAGATGCAAAAATGCAAATGGCTCTGAGCCTGCTCCAGCCCGCCTTTTGTCCGGCACGATGACGGATGTGCTGGATGATAGATACCATGCCGGCAGTGGCAGACTGCACTGTGACATGTGGGAGTGAAAGCAAGCAGGGAACAGAATTAGGGCAAATACACCACACTCCTCCTGAAAAAAAAAAACATGCTCACACATGCACAAACACACACAAACATGACAAATTCACCACTGCAATGTTTAGTTTCTGAGTGAATGCTCTCCAATGTGCCACTTTACAGATGACTAATTGTTACAGGCAGAGAATCCTTGGGAGTCAATTTATGACTTGTGAAAATGTGAAATTGTGAGAGTGTGGCAAGCTGTGGCTATGTGAGTCATAGAGAGAGAGAGAGAGAGAGAGAGAGAGAGAGAGATCCGTTGTCCTTCCTATACAAGACAAGAAAATATCTTGTTTATGCATACAGCTTAAAGCTGCAGTAGGGAACTTTTGACGCTCTAGAGGTTAATAAACGGAACTGCTTGCGTCTTGCAGAAGAACATCGTAGCCGGAACTACTTCTCTCTGTTTATGTCTATGAAGAATCACAAAGGTACTGGGTTACTCCGCCGCAGTACCCCCGAAGCAATCTAAAATAGTCCGAATATAAACACTTATTATAGGTGCACCCTAGTGATTCATGACCAGCTAAAAACACGGTTTGGAAAATGGATTCATGGTGTACTCGCTTATTATGTTCATTTTTCTACATTTTGAACACAAACAAAGTTACGGACCGCAGCTCTGATTGGTTGTTTTTTACCGGGAGCGCATGACTTTCTGCAAATGGCAATAGGTCCACTGGGAGGAGCCAGAGGAGCTTGATTTTTTTTCACAGATTATCTGTCTCATATTCTACTGTCAGGACATAATGACAGGTTTAATAAATATGTACAAAATATTTTTTTACAAAAGTTCCCTACAGCACCTTTAAGTATATACAGTGATCTTATGTGCAAACAACACAACAGCAGCTGAGATATTGTAGTAAGCAGAACACAGAATTATGCGGAGGAAAGAAGTTCCTCCTGACTTCTATTTGACATCAGGTCACCGGTGGGGTCAGACAGTGGGATATGGGGGGTTGTATGCCAAGCACAGAGTAGTGGTTGGATGCCCTGGTCACACTAATTGGCGTATGAAGCAGACCTGCGCGGGACGGGGGCCAGAAGAACACAAAACGGAGGGAATACAAATAACTTTTGGGAAAAACGTCTGTGCTGGATTGTTGAGAGATAAAAGAATTACTGTAAACCTTGCGTCTGTGTTAAATTTTCAAGCTTTTTAAACAGAATAATGGGAATATTTTAAACTTAGTGTACTTAAAGATTACACAAAGTCATGTCATGACAGAAGGTTTTGTCGCATCACTGGAAGATGTTTAGCCAGCCAGTGTCCTCTAACACAATAAAAATGGTAATGAGCTTCCTTTCTCCAGATGAGATGCCACACCTCCCGGCATATGTTTTGATAACATAAATCACCTTGGATCAAGTATGTCCTAAAACATATTGCCTTGACCCCCTACCCATCCTGCCAGACCTCTCACACCCTTCCTTTTTGGGTAGGTAACGGAGTGGCACAGACTGGCTGTAAGCAGTCATGCTGTTTGTTAGCGGCAATTAATTTCTCGGCTGCTTTTGCTCTATTCAGCAAGAAGCTTTTGTGCTTTAAATCCTGCGTCTCTAAGCCTCCCCTCTTGTCAAAAGGGGAAAAAAAGTAAAGTGAGTGAGAGATGAGAGAAAGTGAGGTGGGGGAAGAGAGAGAGAGAGAGAGAGAGAGAGAAAGAGGTAGTGTGAAGCAGGTAGTAAAAGAAAAGGCACACAGTAGGCTAAGGATTGCTGATTATCTTGTTCCAGTTAAGCATGTAATTGCGTAAATTAGTTAAAATCCTTTCAGATATCTTCTTTGCACCTCATCTCACTACTTCATAGGCTCAAATATTTGACAATGGAAGAAGATCAACTAAAAAACGAATCTCCATTAGTTGCCAACCACCATGACAGACATTCTCTTCCAGAAGGCCATTTTCAGAGGATTTGTGAAGGCTTCAAAAAAGCATGTTAAACACTCTCCTCTTTTTCTCCCATGTCCTTTTTCTCGGTCATAATGGACTGAACTGCTTCCACAGCTAAGCATATCCATTAACAACATTTCTTGGTTTTGTTGATTGTGTGCCTCTATTTGAAAGGGAATCCCCTTCATCAGAACAAATACATATATAAAAATAAATTTTCAGTCAACTTATTTATTTTTCAATGTATTTATTTACTTATTTTAATTTGGTGAAAATTATTGTTTTAGGTAATGGTCAGCAGGTACATACACTGGCTGTCCAGCGGTTGAGATAATGTTAAAACGGCGCTGAAAATGAACACACTTGACTGCGAATAAAAAGGTAACAGTGATGAATGTCATCAGTAGGGAGGGGGAAGGTTTCGAGTTTTGCCAGGTGTATTTGGGCCTTGCCAAATGCCACCTTCAGTGCAGAGAGAGTGAGCTGTTTTGCCGCCCGCCCAATGAATGCTAATGAGAGCATGTGTGTGTGTGTGTGTGTGTGTGTGTGTGTGTGTGTGTGTGTGTGTGTGTGTGTGTGTGTGTGTCTAAATGTTATTCACACTGGATCAAACTAAGCCTACAAAGAGGTGCAAAAGCAAGTCTGGCAGACTACCAAACCAAAACACCCTGGAAGCACGTCAATACATTACATTTACTTAGCACATGTAGCAGAAAAAAAAAAAAGTGTGGAACGTGTGTCAGGCACAATAATCATCAGTGCATAATGGCTTTTTTAGAAATTTATGTTCAGCTGCATCATAAACTGCAAAGCTAGCAGTGGCTGCTCTTTTTCACATCATTGGATTATTGGAACAGGCCTAGGTTTACACAGTACACCAAATGTTGCACAGTTTTTTGTTTGTTTGTTTGTTTGTTTGTTTTTTTTGTTTTTTGGTTTGGCTGAAAAATGGCCTTGAAAAAGTGGTCCTTTTGTTCCTGTAAAGTTAAGTGGACTGAAAGAGAACAAATTTTGCTGTCACCTTCTCACGCATCTCTTCGGTTTATATAATTTACTCTCAAAAAGGTGGGTGGAATAGAAGAGTTAGTGTGCTCAAGTTTTTCTACAGATATTAAACAAGAAGATTTTAATTCAGTTGCCAAATAATCCTACTGTGATTGCTGTATTTCAGCAGATATGAAAGCCCAGTGCTGTTTCATTAAAATCCCAGTTAAATGTTTTCAGGCTCTAAAATTCATCAGTGTTTTTCAAAGTTTGTCATGAGCACCTTCTGTCAAAGATCATTCAGTGCTGAATTGCTATGCACTGGATCTTGGAGAGGGAGAAAGATGTATTATGGCTAGGATTCATTCATCTGAGTCGTCTGATTGGCTGACAGTTGACAACCTGACAAGGTCATTGGATGTACAAGCTCTCATTTAAAAAAAAAAAAAAAAAAAACTGGGGTTAGGTGGGTCTATATCAGGACTGTCAATCGATTAATGACAATTATTGAGCAAGGACAACCAGGGGAGGCGAGCGGGAGAATGAGAATGATAGTGGCAGAAAAGAACAGAGAGCAGGATAAATTAAGGAGATTGGAAAATAATGACAGAAACCCCAATGATGAACAGGCCACACATGTAGATATTATTCATTAGACATTTAATTTTAGCTTTGCAAATCGATTTATATAATTTGATTGATTTACATTGTCTGATTTCATACTGTCATGACAATAGGCATGAAATAGTGTGAAACACTCAAATCAAAAAGTGATTAATTTAGTAAACATTGTGCCTCAGAATTATATCAAATTAAGTGATTAAACAGAGGGCTCACTTATTTCAGTATGAAAGG
This sequence comes from Carassius gibelio, assembly GCF_023724105.1. Classification (NCBI taxonomy): domain Eukaryota; kingdom Metazoa; phylum Chordata; class Actinopteri; order Cypriniformes; family Cyprinidae; genus Carassius; species Carassius gibelio. The sequence continues at coordinate 28,927,082 of NC_068410.1, read as the reverse complement.
AATACCTTTTGATTAATGAGAGGGACTGCAAGGAAACGCGGTTAACTTGTTTTAATTAATAAAATAAGAATACGAATACTTATGAGACTGTTTGTGCAAGACAGATATAGTGAGAAGTGTGGAGGCCCAGTAAAAAAATAAATATCACACAGAGCAGAGCACACGTTCTCAAATTGAAGCTATTGAGAGAGTAAGAAAGACAGAGAGCAAGGGAGAGAAAGCTTTTTGAGATTCTCCAGCTGGCAGGCTTTAATTTTCCACCATTCTAATTAAAATGCAAATTAAATTTATAATTAGCAACCACAGTATCCGAGAAACCACCTTGTGTGCAGCCCAAACATATGGGCCAGCCAGCGGTGGGTAGAGCTGGTTGACACCAGGGGTGGGGGAGTGGAGGAATAGAGGTCCATCCACACCCTCTCAGCGGGTCTGGAAAATAGAGGTGGGCAGCCAACGCGGCGGGCTCAGACTAGGTGCTGTGTTTGCCTGGGTTCCCCAGCTGGATGACATCCTTGCCCCCTAAGACAGTGAAGGCGAAGACCACCCTCCACAGTACTGTCACTGTCTATGTCACAGTTCAGCGCCTGGGTCATCAGGGGCCCGTAGAGGTGTAAGTTGTGTTCTTTCGATCGAAAGGTCCCCGACCAAAATTAACCTCTCTGACACCCAGATAATTAATTTTCACTCAGAACAACAGCAAATATGCGGAATTGCATTCTTCTGTAATCATTTGGGAAAGGAGCACGACATGAAGATATTAATGGGGCCCTGAAAAGTATTTGGACATTTAAGACAAACTTAAAAACACATAGAATGATGAGATTTGCAAAAATCAGAAAAGTGAAGTTAGTTTAAGAGGATTTCTTTGCAGATTCTTCTTGGTATGATATTTTGTTCATGCAATGTCATTTAGACTTTCTTTTTTTATATAATTTCTTGCACTACCATTCAAGAGTTAATTTTATCATATTCATTATTATTGTTATTGCAAAGATGTCTCTTATGCTCACAGAAGCTGCATTTACTTGATCAAAAATACAGCAAAAACTGTGATATTGTAAAATATTATTACAATTTAAAACAACTTATTTCTATTTTAATATATTTTAAAATGCAATTTGTTCCAAAGCTGAATTTTCAGAACCCATTATTTGTCTTCAGAAAAATTCTGCTTTTTAGGATTCTCCAAAGAACAGCATTTATTTGAAATATTTTTTATAGCATTATAAATGTTTGTCTTTACTGTCCCTTCTGATCTATTTAAGTATTAATTTATTTTGATATATATGTTGTGACGAGTCAGCTGCCTCCTCCCTGATTATCACCGGCACCCCGTCCTAAATCGCCGCCCTTCACCAGGCTCCCGACTGGAGTGGGTGTGTGAGAGGAGGGGCGCTGGACGAGTCAGGGCTGGCGGCGTGTGATGGGGCACACCTGAAGGAAGTGGAGCCTCATTACCGCCGCTGTTTAAAAGCCCAACGCGCCTCTCCTCAGGAGACCGGTCTCTTCCCCGTGCATGCACACTGGTGTCCTCGTGGGTCCAGGAAGGGTGCGTTGAGGGACTCCCGCGCCACCAAGACGTGAGCTGCCGGACCCGCGATCCGGATGGGAACCGCACCCGTATACACGGCCGACGGGCCAGGATGCCGGGCCGTCCATCCCCTACCAGCGCCGCGGCCAACGAGAGAGACGCGGCCGCTAGGAGAAGCCGCCGCCCCTCGCGCCCCGGACCAAGGAGGGGAGCGCGTGCGGCCGCCGGACTCCGCCCCTTGCCTGGACCCTTCCTTGATGAACACTGCCCGACCTACACAAATCCCGCAGCACGACGAGGACACCAGATTCCCTGTTATTTTGGACACTTTCCCCCTTTGGCCACTTTTATTCCCTTTGTTTTATGATTTCTGTTAATAAAAGCCTCTCCGAGGCCTGACGCCACGCCCACTGTGTCTGTCTTGTGCTCCTCCCGTGACAATGTGTGTATATATATATATGTATGTGTGTGTGTAAAAATTTACTTATTTTGGGGTCACTGCACATGTTATGAAGTGAGGAAGAACAGAATGAGGAAGAAAAATGATTAAAAAAAATATAAAGAGGAAACCGAAAATTGGCTTCTTTGGTATAGCCCAAATACTTTGATCCAAAAAAAAAAAAAAAAATGAATCTGTCTTTTTCCTTGGCCCCATATACACAGCCACTGGTTCTTGTGTGTACGGGTCAATATTTCATTTTCTTTAAGGTGTCCAAATGGCAGCATCAATCTCTCATCAGCTGTCAGCGCTTAAGTGTGGGGTCAGGGCTGGTACATGTCAAGATGAAAGCCACCTCTCCCCATGCGCTTTCACTTCGGACAGTGAGACTGACACAGGCTTGCCGCAGAGGGACTGCCTCCAGATACCCAGTTATTCTCTCCAATCAACCTGCCCCGTGCCGAAGTAAACAGTGTCAAATATGACCTCCTCAGCGGCTGTGTCAGTTTGTCACCTGTGCAAGACCTTTGGTCCTGTTGTGCGCTAAGTGTCTTGCCCAAAACCAGACTTATCTTGCTAACCTGTCAGGTCATTGAACAAGCAGGCTTCTAGCTTTGAATGGATACTTTGATATTGCCCTGTGACTTGGCTGACAACGCTGGGTCTTTGCGACTGCTTACGGGTCCTATTCACAGCTATGTAGGCATCCGGGACAATGACCAGTTAAATAATTCACCCCTTATCTGAGGATTCCTTCACTGAAAGAAGTATCCTGACTCAGGGACAAATTTTGACATGGGTTACTTCCCCTCTGTTTCCCCAGCCAACTGTTTTAATGTTTCCTTTTGAATTCCACAAAGAGTTTACAAAGATTAATGCATGTGACTCTTTAGTATGCATCAATCTGCAGAGGACCTTTAAGAGAAGCCTTTCAAGAAGCAATGCCACTGATAACCACAGACCAGCCACATTCAGAAAAGTCAAGATGATGTATGGTTCCACCAAGGTGGGAGCCATTTTCAGACAAATGCTTTTCCTCTGCACAATCCCTTACATTGTCTCGCCCCTCTTTTGCAATATTTCCCCTTTTGCTGTGTGTCAGTGCCACCTGTTGCACCATTAATCATGCAGAGAAGATATTCATAAATCATAAACATTATGCAATTAATCAAGCTGTCAGGTCCGGGGTCACAGGTCAGCTTTGCAGGACCCAAAGGTCATCACTAGGATGCGAAAAGGGTCATGGTTGTGTGGCATCTCTCATTCTTGGGAGGTGTCAGAAAAGAGACCGCTTGAACAAAGGAGAAATCAAAGTCCAGGGGGGGGGGAGTAAGAACAGACCTGCTAGGGTCCAGATCACAAAGCCAGTCAAACTGACCTGTCATTATATCAAGGGTTCTTCGCCAGACTGTGGCACTATCACGCTCCACCATACCCGTTCAAAAGGACAGAGCTCCTGTAGCCTACCATGCTCCTCACTTTGCTCTATTTACATAATTAACAAGTCCATTGTCCTCTTTCATTTGACTTAAATTAATTTCTTGCCATGATCAAATGAGCTAGCCCTTGCTATATGACATTTGATGTTTTTGCTTGTTTTGTTTGAATAAACCATTAAAGGAATATCCCTGCTTTAATACAAGCTCAATCAGCTCTTGTGGCACAGCTGATTACCCCCAAAAGTTATTTTTTACTTGTTCCTCTTAAAAAACTTGCAAAATACACATGAAATGCATTTTCAAAAATCATGTTAACATCCATTATGCATATTTACAGCTTGAAAATATCACTTAATGTATCAACCTTCCCATTTTAAAACAGATCCCATGACAACAGATAAATGACTGTAAAAATTAGAAACTTTAATACTTTACAGCTCATATAATACAAATGTAACGTAATATAAGCATAATATTTCTGCTTTTAAAGACTGGCCCCATTTACCATGTGCCATAACCGCCTTTTTTTTCTATCTTTTTTTTTTTTTTTTTTTTTTTTTGTGATATCAGCATTATGCCACAGACTCACCAAAAAGTCACCATGAAATCAAAACTGACCATTATTCTTCTTCTTCTTTTTATTGAATGTTTTGTTATGAATTACTTATCCATGTATATTCTGGTAACACTTTAAAAAAGTTAACATTAGTTAACAGCAAATGCAATGAGTTTTGCATCCTTATTTTCTGAGAATATTATCAATATCAGGAAGGCAATTAGCACATCCTCAAGTAATGCAGAGGTCAGACAGATTAGGCCACAATATCAAAAATATATTATGTCTATTTTTGAAGCAATTGATAGCAAAATTCTGGAAGACATAGTGCAGTGCCTAAAATCTCAACCTGTCAACCTACTATCTTGACACACTTCCCACATATGTTTTCAAAAGTGTGCTTAACTGCTTAACTGCAGATCTTTTAGAAGTGGTGAACACCTCACTTCTTCCTGGGACATTTCCAAACTCCTTAAAAACTGCAGTTGTTAAGCCCCTCCTGAAAAAGAGCAATCTTGATAACACCCTTTTGAGCAATTTGGGACCAATATCTAATCTTCCTTTTATAGGCAAAATTATAGAAAAGGTAGTTTTTAATAAGCTGAACAAATACTTAAACTCAAATGCATACCTGGACAATTTTCAATCTGGTTTTCGGTCACAGCACAGAGACAGCACTCATTAAGATAATAAATGATATTCACTTAAATTGTGATATAAATTGTGATAAATAGATCTCAGTGCTGCGTTTGACACTGTCGATCATAACATACTACTAGAGAGACTGGAAAACTGGTTCTGGCTTTCTGGGATGGTATTCAAATGGTTAAGGTCATACTTAGAAGGCAGAGGTTATTATGTGAGTATAGGAGAGCATAAGTCTAAGTGGACGTCCATGACATGCGGAGTCCCACAAGGGTCAATTCTTGCACCGCTCTTGTTTAGCCTGTATATGCTCCCACTAAGTCAAATAATGAGAAAGAACCATATTGCCTAACACAGCTTTGCTGATGATACCCAGATTTACCTAGCCTTATCTCCAAATTACTACAGCTCATTAGACTCCCTCTGCCAATGCATTGATGAAATTAATAGTTGGATGTGCCAGAACTTTCTTCAGTTAAACAAGGAAAAAAACTGAAGTCATTGTATTTGGAAACAAAGATGAAGTTTTCAAGGTGAATGCATACCTTGACTCTAGGGTTCATACAACTAAAAATCAAGCCAGAAATCTTGGTGTGATTCTGGAGACAGACCTTAGTTTTTGTAGTCATGTCAAAGCAGTAACTAAATCAGCATACTATCATTTAAGAAATATAGCAAGAATGTTTTGTTTCCAGCCAAGACTTGGAGAAACTTGTTCATGTTGTTCATAAGCTCACGCAATATAAGCCTTACAGACCAGATCACTAGGATCGAGTCAGTTAGAAATACCAAGGGTTCACACAAAACAAGGTGTCAGAGCTTTTGTTTTGCAATGTGTTATTTTGGCCACTAGAGGTCCCCAATGTGCCCACACGTCAACATTGTGCCTTTCATTATCAGTGTTATTGTTTTCACATGTTTCTCACTCTGGGCTGTCTATTTAAGATGATCACATCCTTTGCATCTTTGCTTGGTTTTATTGTTCCTAAGCAAGTTGCTGCTGTAAGTCTGCTCTAGTTCCAAGATCTATTCTTTGAAAGTCTTTTTGAATTGTTTCCCTGTGATTATTTTAGCAGTTTTTCTCTGAGTTTTTGTTTTGGAGACTTTTTTACTCTTATTGACCCTTTCTGTTGTGAAGATTTTTCTGTTTTGTAACCTTACTCTAAACAAAGGACATTTTGTTCCCTTTTGCTGTTTGCTGCTTCTGTGGCTCAGCGGTAGAAATTAAGACTTTGGCTTCAGAGACTCAAGTTCGAGTCCCGGTTCTGACAGAATTACCAAGCCACATTATGAACCCAGAGACGCATGATCCTCAAGAACTCCTTGCCACAGTTGCTCAGTATGAGTCCACAGTCCAATGCCATGAGTCAGCATTAGTTCAGCAGGAGACTTTAATGGCTAAACACTCCCAGTTGCTGTCTGATCTCATGACTTCTGTCCATCAGATCTTTGACTGGCTGCCTTCTACCTCAATTAGCGTTGCCTCTGTATCCCTTCCAGATTCTCGAGTGCTCTCTCCTCTAAGTGAACCTCGCCTACCTCCACCACAAAATTTCTCAGGTGATCCCAGTGCATGTGTTGGGTTCCTGACTCAATGCTCTCTCACGTTTGAACTGCAACCATTGTCCTTCCCCTCAGATCGGGCCAAGATCGCATATGTTATCACCCTCCTTTCTGGCAAAGCTCTTTCTTGGGCAAGCTGAATGGTCTGTCAGAGGCAATCAAGGATGATCTGGGTACCAGAGAACCTGCTGTTGATCTGGAAACTCTTATGGATCAGGCAATCCGGCTGGATAATCGCCCTGAGAGAGAGAAGCCGGAACCGCACATCTGTTTCCGCATTGTCTGCCAGTCCAGCTCTTGCTCAAATGCCACCAGTGCCCCAAGATTCTTCGGAACCCATGCAATTGGGTAGGGATAGGCTTTCCCCCTCAGAACAAGACAGTCGTATGAGAGAGTGCTGTTGTCTATATTGTGGATTGTATGGTAATTTTCGCTCCACCTGCCCCGAGCTTTCGGGAAACACCCAGTCCCGTACAGGCAAGGAAGGACTGTGGCGGGAGTTACACGCACCACTTCACCTTCCAACTCTGGGCTATTCCTTCCTATCACACTCACTTGGAGAGAACAAAAACACCAACTTGAGGCATTGGCCGGCAGCCATATCACCCTGGAGTCCAAGACCGGCTTCCCACTGAAGCTCAGCAGGGCTGAGCCTAGTCAGTACCTGGATGGGAGACCTCCTGAGAAAACTAGGTTGCTGTTGGAAGAGGTGCTAGTGAGGCCAGCAGGGGGTGCTCACCCTGTGGTCTGTGTGAGTCCTAGCGCCCCAGTGTCGTGATGGGGACACTATACTGTCAACAAGCACCGTCCTTCGGATGAGACGTTAAACCGAGGTCCTGACTCTCTGTGGTCATTAAAAATCCCAGGATGTCTTTCGAAAAGAGTAGAGGTGTGACCTCGGCATCCTGGCTCAATTTGCCCATTGGCCTCTGACCATCATGGCCTCCTAACAATCCCCTATCTGCTGATTGGCTTCATCACTCCGTCTCCTCTCCACCAGTAAGCTGGTGTGTGGTGGGCGTTCTGGCGCAATATGGCTGCCGTCGCATCATCCAGGTGGATGCTGCACACTGGTGGTGGATGAGGAGATACCCCCTGACAATGTAAAGCGCTTTGAGTGTCTAGAAAAGCGCTATATAAATGTAACAAATTATTTTATTATTATTATTCATTGATTGATTCTGGCGCTGCCAGGAATTTCATGGAGGTTTCTCTTGCCAAGAGTCTCAAGATCTCTACTTATTCTCTTCCTGCACCCCTAACTGTGTCAGCCTTGGATGGAAGACCATTATCTCCTGGGAAAGTAACCCACCCCACCCTTCTCCTTGGTCTCACCACTTACCAGCATTAGGAGAGAATGTGCTTTCACCTTATACAGTCTCCAGAGTTCCTTGTTATCCTCGGTCACTCATGGCTTCTCCAGCATAATCCACACTTTGACTGGTCCACTGGCACTGTTCTCAGTTGGGGTCCCATCTGTCAGACTAAATGCTTGGCCCAGAACCCCCCTGACCCTGTTCTTGAGTCTGCTATGGACAAATACATTAATGAAGCTCTTGTGGCAGGCATCATCCAAGCAACCACTTTTTTGTTGGGAAGAAGGATGGCAGACTTCGACCATGTATTGATTACAGGGGCCTTAATAAGATAACCATTCGAAACCAATACCCCTTGCCACTTATGACAACTGCATTTGAAATTCTGCAAGAAGCCTCCATCTTCACTAAGCTTGACTTGAGCAATGCCTACCATCTTGTGCGCATTAGCAAGGAGATGAGTGGAAAACTGCCTTCAACACGCCCACTGGGCACCATAAATATTTAGTTATGCCCTTAATATTTAGTTATATTTAGTTATGGCCTCACTAATGCTCCTGCAGTATTTCAAGCTCTCATCAATGATGTCCTCAGAGACATGCTTGTGTTTGTCTACTTAGACGACATCCTCATCTTCTCGAGTTCCCTCCAAGAGCATGTAAAACACATCAGTAAGATTCTGAGACACCTTTTTGATAACCATCTTTATGTTAAACCTGAGAAATGTGAGTTTCATGTGACCAAGGTTCAGTTCCTGGAGTTCATCATCAAGCCTGGCCAAATACAAATGGATCCTCAAAAGGTTCAAGCTGTTGTGGATTGGCCCTCCCCCTCATCGGTAAAAGAGGTACAGCGTTTCCTTGGCTTTGCCAATTTTCATCACAAATTCATCCGGAACCTCAGTACTGTGGCGGCTCCTTTATCTGCCCTCACCAAGGGGAACACAACCAGCTTTTATTGGGGACCTGAAGCAGAGTTGGCTTTCAACAAACTAAAGAATTATTTAACCTCTACACCTATTCTCATTCTCCCTAACCCAGATAAACCATTCATCATGGAGGCCGATGCTTCAGATGTAGGGGTTGGAGCCATGTTATCCCAGAGAGGAGAGGACAACAAGCTGCATCCATGTGCATTCCTTTCCCACTGCCTTACACCAACGGAGAGGAACTATCATGTAGGGGATCGAGAGTTACTGGCAGTCAAGTTAGCACTTGAAGAGTGGAGACATTGGCTTGAGGGGGCCAAACACCTATTCCAAGTACTCACAGACCACAAAAATTTTGAATTTTCACCAGGCAAAGTGACTCAACCCCCGCCAGGTATGTTGGTCCTTATTTTTCAATAGTTTCCAGTTCATCTTATCCTACCACCCCGGCTCTAAGAACCTAAAGCCTGATGCTTTGTCTCAAGCATATGTTAAAACTCCACAGAAAGATTGTGTTGCATCAATTATCCCCAGTTCCAAGATATTAGCTCCTATCAGGTGGAATCTGGAAGATACAGTAAAACAAGCCCAAGCCAGAGAACCAGACCCAGGAGGGGGCTAACCCACTGTCTGTTTGTCCCAAAAGCTGGCCGCTCTCAGATCCTCCAGTGGAGACACTCCTCTCGTCTCACTTGTCATCCTGGTACCTCACGCACTCTTGAGTTCCTCCAAAGACGATTTTGGTGGCCAACTATCAAGGAGGATGTGACAACATTTGTGAACGCATGTCCCACATGCAACCAAAGTTTTGTAACCTAACTCTAAACAAATGACGCCTTTAGTTACTATGCCACCCGCAGTTGATATCAGCTTCCAGAAGAGATCAGATGTACTAAAACACTAATCACATTTAAATCTAGACTCAAAACTCATCTGTTTAGCTGTGCATTTATTGAATAAGCACTGTGCAATGTCCGAACTGATTGCATAATGTTTAAACTGTTTTTTTTTTATGTAAATCATTTTCTAAGTGTTTTAAATTAATTTTAAATAAGTACATATTTTAATATTTTTAAAAGTTTTAGAATTGCTTGTTTTATTATTGTTATTATTTTTCTTCATTATTATTTTACTTTCTTTTATGTAAAGCACTTTGAATTACCATTGTGTACGAAATGTGCTATATAAATAAACTTGCCTTGTCTAGTTAACTATATTAGTTAACACAAACTAACTTTTTATTCTGAAGCATTAATAAATTATAGTTAAGGTTAATTTCAACAAGTACTGATATTTTTTTAACTCAAAACTTGTATCTGTTAATATTATTTAATGAACCTGAACTAACATGAACTAACAATAAACAGGTGTATTTTTATTAAATAAAATGTAAAAATAAATCAAGAGTGGCATTAGTTCTTCACGTCAGTCAAGCTTGCATCAGCTGACCCTGTTATGTTTACCCTAGGGGGTTATTGCCGCTCTCCCTGCTCCCATCAATGCTAGCTTGCATAGATGTGTAGAGAGCTCTTACCCAGAACAGAAACATACCACAAATCCAAACTGTAACTGTCAATCATCTATGATGATAGTTGTCCTCATAGAAATACTGTAAAAAATGTATTGCTAATTGTCAATGTTAGTTAATGCATTAAGGAAGTTTATTGTAAAGTGTTACCATCATTTATTATTTTTTAATTCATGTGCCCTTGTGATAATTAATCAAAAACATTAACTTCCTCTCCCCTTGCATCAACATCTCATCTCTAATGATGTGTGTGTCACAATAAAGGCAGGGCAATAATCCTTCCTTTCCAACAACCTGTCACTCAAACGAGATTGCAGAAATTAGAAAATGACAATCATTCAATTAATTCCCATTATCCAAAATCTTTCTTTTTAGAGAAGCCATTTGATTTGAATAACTCAGTACATAACTAGGTACGAATAAAGATTATGACAATTTCCATTCCATGCTGACTTTAAATTCTATTGAACTCTGAATATTCCTACTTATAGCATAAAAATAGTTAGTTAATTCATAAAATAGAAAAAAAAAGTAGATTAATTATCTTATGCTCGTTAAGGCTGCATTTATTTGATTTAAAAAAATATTGCAAAATGTTATAACATTATAAAATAATGGTTTGTATAGTAATATCCATTAAAAAATAATGTATTTATTAGATGTAAAGCTGAACTTCCATCAGCCATTGGTCCAGTATAGATGAAGCCTTGATGAGCATAAGAAACTTCTGTAAAAAAATAAATGAAAAAATAAATAAATAAATAAATAAAACCATTAAAATCGTTCTGATCACAAACTTTTGAGTGGTAGTGTGTGTGTGTGTGTGTGTGTGTGTGTGCGTGTGTGTGTAGAATATATATATATACTGTGTTATGTCTACCACCTCTCTTTGAAACTATCTAGCTTGACTTACCAAGCACCATTTCATCTCTGTCAGCCAAGTGTTATTATCTGGCATCCTTGCTCAAATGGGAATGCAGGTTTGCAGATGGCGACCTTGGCATGGATGACGGTAAAATTAGCCCACATCACAGGGCCACCATGGCATTTGTGCAGTGCCTGACACTTTCCTGGCAGTGCTGCAGATGTAGGTCGAGGGCCTGTCAATGATCGTAGTTAAAGCTGAAGTCTTGTGCTGCTCCTTTGAGGGCATATGTGAGAATTGACACCAGGCCTGCTGTTACCTGTTCTTTGCACACCTCACCTCATCTCCCTGCATCATCACACTCACCTCCCCATCCAGAGAACAGGGCTTTAATAGGGCTCTCGCAGGTGTGGGGTCCATAAGAATCCAATGGATTGTGACGAGTACCTCAGAAGACAGCATGTAGGTGGTTGAATTTTTTTTATTTATTTTTTTTATATGTCAGCTGTTCAGGGGATTAAATGATGCATTCATGCACATACATAAGTGCAAAGTGATCATTGCAAAAAATAGCTCAAAACAGTGTTTTAGCAATGACCACCTGCATGGCTCAGAGTAGTCGTTGAAGTCCATTTCTCTATGCTTTGTATTTGTCTTTTACCCTGCATGCTCTAGAGGGTGTCCAGAGGGATAATAACAAGGCAAGATGGCCTTTCTCTTCAGCACTGTATCAATCTTCTGAAAATGAGATGGATGATTTCAGCTTAAATCCATAATGTGGATAGGAATATTGCATTTGTTGGATATGTTGAACATTATCCTACACCGAAAATATCAAATATATGAAATAAGGTGATTTATAGGGCATGAAATAATCATTTATGTGAGTCAGTAAGATGAATCAATACAGCATTCTTACACTTATCTAACAGTCAGATTTGTGTAGTGTCCTAAACAGATAATTTAGTGAGGAATTATATATATGTATATTGTGTGTGTGTGTGTGTGTGTGTGTGTGTGTGTGTGTGTGTGTGTGTGTGTGTGTGTGTGTGTGTGTGTGTGTGTGTGTGCTCTTGTTTTCGTGACATATCAGGACACAACTCTGTATAATGACATGGGTATGACACAGGTATTATAAGGAGAGGGTGACTTATGAGGACATAACCCATGTCCCCATTTATCAAAATGCTTATAAATCATACAGAATGAGTTTTTTGACAATGTAAAAATACACAAAGTTTCTTGTGAGGGTTAGGGTTAGGTATAGGGTTGGTGTAGGGCCACAGAATATACAGTTTGTACATTATAAAAACCATTACGCCCATAGGATGTCCCCACTTTTCACAAAAACAAACATGAAATCAATAACTATGTAACTAGGCACTAACCCTGAACCTACCCCTAAACCTAACCCTACCCCATGTAGTTACCTTGCGTTACCAGAACTTTCTTAGATAAATACACTGTAAGTACACTATAAGTACATGTTAGTACACGTACTGTAAAATAAGTGCAACAAAGTTTTTTTTATGTTTTTTTTTATTTTTTATTTTATTTGGCCATTGCAAAAAATATACCCCAGCTGTTTTGTGGTCCAGGGTCACACACACACACACACACACATACACACACACACACACACATATATACATATATATATATATATATAGGGAATTTGTTTTGTTTTGTAATACATATGTTTGATAACTAATATATTCATAAGAAAGATTATTTTTTATTAATCAGACTATTATTAGTAGTATAGTAGTAGTAGTGTATTAATAATAATATCAAACAATAATTATGGAAATAGAATCTAAGAATTTGCAGTCTATTAAAATTTTGAATGTTTTGTTTATTTGATTTTTACTACAATGACTACTACTATCACTTCTAATGGCATTTAAAATAACCACTAAGTAATATGATCCTAAATACATGTTTAGAATGTTTAATTTCATTTAAGATTTTTTTTATTTTATTTTATTATCACTCTTCATTCAAATAACAATAATCTTAAATAAATGGAATCAAACATTTTTAAACTTGGAGAGATGTGCGTCTTATCTACAAGTGCTTAGCTTTTAATGCCATGTACATCAAATGTGAACTCTGACCAGCTGAACACGTCAATCATTTCTCAGACTGTGTTTGCCGTTGCATCAGTGAGCATGAATGACATTTAAATCTTACAAGTGTTGCTGCTGCCCTTTCACAGGCTACTTACGCTCTTTTAACTGTATGTCAATGACTGAAATGTTTGGCATACGAATGCTAAGATTGTCAATTGCCACTGTACAGAAGGAGGAAAATGATCTATAATTGCAGGTAGTCTCCCACAATGCATTACATGTGCATATTAATGAGGAGAAATGATGTGAAAGTGTAGAAGGATTTAAGAATATAATGGTTCAAAAGATCAGATTAGAAATATTCCTAAAGAAACTGATGGGGAAATTTAAATAATTGGTATATGTGCAGCTTTTGGTTTGAATGTATTAATGAAAAATAATATAAGTGAAGTGATTTCACCTTTACTAATATCTCCAATTATCTAAAGGTTTTTTTTTTTTTTTTCAGAAATATAGAGAAAAATCACAAAGAGACAAAAAATTTCTTTTTTTTATATATTTTAATTTCTTTTATTTTGTTTTGTTTTGTTTTATTTTATTTATACTTTAAGTATATGCAACATTACAAATAGTGGCTGTTTAACAGTCTGATTAAATACTTTAATCAATCAGTATCTTGGTCTGTTTATTCATCACTTTATCAAGCAGTTGATGCATTGCTGCTTTTAATAGACTCGATTTATTTTGATATCTCTCCTTTTGACTTATCAGGACACTCTACCAGTCTGGGTCTGATTAGGGAGGGGCACCGGTGAAGATGCCGCGGTCTATAGGAGTGACAACACCGGAGCTCAGTCTTCTTTAACTTCATTACCATCACCACACACTGCCTTAACCAATTTATTAGTGGCAATACAGTATGTTCCCTGGGAAAGTGGTGAGTAAACCACACAGCTAAACTCAGATAAACAGCGGGCCATTCGTTTGCCTTTTCACCTGACACTGCGCAAAAACAATCCTAATAAGATTAATATACCCTCATCTTCTTCCCCTCCCCTTTTCAATAGAGTGCCTTTAATGTTCCACCTCGACGATCGCAGTTTTTAATATGGACGGAGCAGTAGTCTTAATGTATTTTTATGCTTTTTAGTAATGCACAGCTAGTTGATAGCAGCTTATATCTTTATTCATACCTTTTTTTTTCAAACATCTAACTATCAAAGAAAATTCATTAGCTATTTTATGGAGCTAAACCATGTAAATGTCTGTCTTGAAATGTCTATACATCTTAACTTTTTCAAAACGTAAGTGGTTTCCTACTAATCATGTCTTTATCTCTTTGTAGTTTAACAGAACATGTAAGTGTGACCAGCTCTGCTCAGTCAAGAATACTTTTTTCCTCTTCTCGATTAAGAAAGGTATATTTAATTTAAGATTGTATATATACAGGTTCTGGTCATATAATTAGAATATCATCAAAAAGTTGATTTATTTCACTAATTCCATTTAAAAAAGTGAAACTTGTTTATTATATTCATTCATTACACACAGACTGATATATTTCAAATGTTTATTTCTTTTAATTTTGATGATAACTGTCAACTAAGGAAAAACACAAAAAAATTGAATATTGTGAAAAGGTTCAATATTGAAGACACCTGGTGCCACACTCTAATCAGCCAATTAAGTCAAAACACCTGCAAAGCCTTTAAATGGTCTCTCAGTCTAGTTTGGTAGGCTACACAATAATGGGGAAGACCACTGACTTGACATTTGTCCAAAAGACGACCATTGACACCTTGCACAAGGAGGGCAAGACACAAAAGGTCATTGCAAAAGGGGCTGGCTGTTCACAGAGCTCTGTGTCCAAGCACATTAATAGACAGGCAAGGGAAGAAAAAGTGTACAAGCAATAGGTATAACCGCAACCTGGAGAGAATTGTGAAATAAAACCCATTCAAAAATGTGGGGAAGATTCACAAAGAGTGGACTGCAGCTGGAGTCAGTGTTTCAAGAACCACTATGCACAGATGTATGCAAGACATGGGTTTCAGCTGTCACATTCCTTGTGTAAAGACACTCTTGAACAACAGACAGCGTCAGAAGCATCTTGCCTGGGCTAAAGACAAAAAGGACTGGACTGCTGCGGAGTGGTCCAAATTTATGTACTCTGATGAAAGTAAATTTAGCATTTCCTTTGGAAATCAGGGTCTCAGGAAGAGTCTGGTAGAAGAGAGGAGAGGCACACAATCCACGTTGCTTGAGGTCCAGTGTAAAGTTTCCACAGTCAGTGATGGTTTGTGGTGCCATGTCATCTGCTGGTGTTGGTCCACTGTGTTTTCTGAGGTCCAAGTTCAACACCGCCATATACCAAGAAGTTTTAGAGCACTTCATGCTTCCAGACCAACTTTGTGGAGATGCAGATTTCATTTGTCAACAGGACTTGGCCCCAGCACACAGTGCCAAAGCTACCAGTACCTGGTTTAAGGACCATTGTATCCCTGTTCTTAATTGGCCAGCAAACTTGCCTGACCTTAACCCCATAGAAAATCTATGTATATATATATATAGAGAGAGAGAGAGAGAGAGAGAGAGAGAGAGAGAGAGAGAGAGAGAGAGAGAGAGAGAGAGAGATATACACTCACCTAAAGGATTATTAGGAAAACCATACTTATACTGTGTTTGACCCCCTTTCGTCTTCAGAACTGCCTTAATTCTTTAGAAATGTTGGCCCATATTGATAGGACAGCATCTTGCAGTTGATGGAGATTTGTGGGATGCACATCCATGGCACGAAGCTCCAGTTCCACCACATCCCAAAGATGCTCTATTGGGTTGAGATCTGGTGACTGTGGGGGCCATTTTAGAACAGTGAACTCATTGTCATGTTCAAGAAACCAATTTGATATAACAAGTGGTTATTTCAGTCAAAGTTGCTCTTCTATCGGCTTGAATCAGTCGACCCATTCTCATATGACCTCTAGCATCAACATGGCATTTTTGCCCACAGGACTGCCGCATACCAGATGTTCCCCCAACCCCCTAAGCGTCGTCCTAGTCCTGTTGAGAAGCGGGGAAACTGGGGAAGGGCGGGGAGTGGACCATGACAGACTTGCGAAAGCTGCCCAAATCCGAGAGAGTCCGTCGGCCGTCCCCGCTCGGTGTTGCACGGTGAAGTTGAAGTCCTGGAGTGCCAGGAACCACCACATCACTCTCGCGTTCATCTCCTTAGCCCAGGCCATCCACTGCAGGGGGGCGTGATCTGTAATGAGAGTGAAGGGGCGGCCGAGGAGGTAATACCTGAGCTCCAGGACTCCCCACTTGACGGCCAGCGCCTCCCTCTCCACCTTAGCGTACCGTTGTACCGTGGGGGTCAGCTTTCGGCTTATGTAGATCACCGGGTGTTCCTCGCCGTCGTGGACCTGGGAGAGGACGGCTCCCAACCCGGTGTCGGATGTGTCCGTCTGCGCCAGGAAGGGGCAGTTAAAGTCGGGCGCTCGGAGAACCGACTCCGTTGTGAGGGCTGCCTTTATCCGGTGGAACGCCGCCTCCGTCTCGGGGGTCCACGGGACCTTCTCCGGTTGTCCCTTCCTGGTCAGATCTGTCAGGGGAGAGGCTAAGGAGGAGAAGTTAGGGATAAAACAGTGATAATATCCTACCAACCCCAAAAAAGACCTGTACCTGTGTCTTGGAGGGGTGCTGCAGCATGGAGAGGATTGCTGCCACCTTCTTCTCCTGAGGTCTGATCAGGCCGCGACCCACCTGGTACCCCAGATACTTTGCTTCCAAGAGGGCCAGGTGACACTTCCGGGGGTTGGCAGTCAGGCCAGCCCAGCGCAGTTCCAGTAGCACCCTCCACAGCCGCTCCAGGTGGTCCCCCCAAGTTTCCGAGTGTAATACCACGTCGTCGATGTACTCTGCCTTGGGCCACACCTCCCGGGCGGCCACGGTCTCAAACATCTGGAGGTACATGGTAACGTCATCGTGGGATGTCATCCTCGGCAGCAGCTGTGTGGCCTGGACACGGGGGTCAGGCAGCGGAGTACGTGCGCCGGCAGCCATACGGAGCGCGGCGAGGTCCCGTTCGGTTTCCCGTTGCCGGGAGGCCATGTGCTCCATAATTTGTTGCTGGTGGATGCTCACCTCGGTGAGGTGCTTCAAGAGTTCTTCCATCGCCGGGGGAGATGACAATCAAACCAGTCCAGCTGGGGAAACACCACGTGGGAAGGGGTCGTCTGTGTCTTCTTCACTGGGGTGAAGAAGGAAACAACGAGTAAGTACAGGTGAGTTCCCCGAAGGGTGGATTTTATTAATAAATAGTGTGGCAGAAGGCGATGAGGTGAGGTGGTCCGGTGTGGGGTGCTCAACTTCCTCTGTGATCTGTGTGCTGTGGTGGTGTGGGTCCGTTGTGCTCTCCCGTGTGCGGTGGGGCTGGTGGTCACACACTGCTCTCTGAAAGCAAGAAAGACAATTTGAGTTAGCTGGCACTCCTAGAGACATCTCTCACCTCTGTGTTCGTTTGCTGTGCTTACATAGGCAGCTCTTGATGAACCGCCGGTTTGGCCGCTCAGCCCGTGACGAGCAGGAGCAGATGTGACTGCTCGGTTTCCAGGGCGACACTGATGAAAGCTCGGGACACGTATCACATTATATAAATAAATAAATAAATATATATATATATATATATATATATATATATATATATATATATATATATATATATATATTTTTTAACCCTTAGCATCAAAAGAGTGTTTTTTATATTGTTACAAGTAGGGTTTTATATATTGTTATATTGTTACAAGCAGAAGAACTCTAATTTGATAATGTTTAGAATATTTTTTTCTTAAAAGTACACCTAAAAAAATTACTCAGTCAGCATCTCTTTTGCATGGCCTTTTTAGATGCACAAATTTTCAGCTTATTTTCTCATGCAAAAGCTCTCTTCAGATTCCATATTCGGCTCTTCATGGGGCTTGGGAATATTTTCGGAGTAGTCCTTGAACTTGTCATGCTCTGGTCAGAATTGGCCA
>NC_068410.1:28870726-28908667 GCF_023724105.1 Carassius gibelio | reverse complement strand
GTAACTTCATGTTTTGATCATTTATATATATTGTTTTTAGTATCTGTGTGATCGTCATGCTTTGACAGACCCATTTATCTAGAGCAAAGTAATGAAAAATGTATTTAATCTGGAATTACGAACTTGCTAGAATATCCCTGATGAAATCGGACAAGCCCTAAATCATCAGGGGGTTGTCTCCACAGAGACAAAGGAACTTTTCCCTCCGCTTCAGATCGCGGACGTTCATTGGCTGTTCACGCGAACAGAGGCAGGAACTATCTCAAGCTATAAGAGTCGACCGAACAAGGCCCACCTCTCTCTTCTTACGCTGACTCCCTTCCCTCCTGAATCGACCCTGGTCGCTCCCGCGAGTCCCTCGGCCCGGCCTTGGGCCGCGCTCATATCGTGTTCTCTTCTCTTCTTCTCGTTCTTGGTTCTCGGACACGCTGCTCTTCTGTGCGACCTTCGGCGTGGCCTTGGGCCGCGCTCATTTCGCCGTCCCCCTCAGCACAGGGACTGAGGAAAGGAAAGCCATTGTCATGGCTCCTTTGGAAGCTTTCGTTTTTGTTGTTTGTTTTCTTTTCTTTACTAAGTTTATTCAACTATTCGCCTCTCCACACAAGGAAGACGAATTCTGGAACATTGTTTGTTGAAAACCTTGCAAATACCGCGCGAAGACCGAACAAAGGACCACGTGACTCCACGCTCACGCCAAGATCCAGCGCAGCTTGCACGCGCGTCACACGGCCTCCGGCACACGCGCGCAGTTTTCAAAAGGACCAGCGCACAAAGCGTCACAAAAAGACCACGCTCACGCACGATGGGCCATGCAAGTATCACTTTTCTATGGAGATTTAAATGCTGCTTTAAAGTGTTGCTATGATCTGATTGTTGTTGGCTTCCAAAAAGGTTACTGACTGATTTTCATACCTGAGCTCATTCTGTGATCTCTCTCGCTTTCTCCATTTTCTCTCTCTCTCTCTCGCCCTCTCTCTCTCTCTCTCTCTCTCTTTTATTTGGATTCCGTTATGTCTTGTAAAGTTAATGTCTGTATTGTCGTACGCATATTTACTGTGTGATTTGTAGTTTGATGTATCACTAGTTGAATTATTAAAAACTCATATATAACATGATTGGCTTGGACTCCACCCCACTCACATTACGAGTCACTGAAAGGTCTGATCTTTAGCTACAAGCTTTAAATTTAGAAACTAAATTTATCATAAGGATAGGATAATGTTTTCATGGCCAGATAATATTTTTCCTTGAATTATAAGTGATAACTTTATTGAAAATTGATAGGTCAATCTGGTTTGCTGGACAAACCACTGTTTGATTTGCAGTAATTTACAGTAAGAGATATCACAATGATTGATATGAAGAATGGAATATTGACATATTAATGAGTAAGTTACAGTGCCCTGTAATTAGTTATTGGTATAGACAATTGAGCTATTTTTCTTAATCAATAAAATTTAATGTAACTGTCATCTGAGATATATATATTTATCATATTCCTGATTAATTATTCAAATTCCCTATGTATAATTTGAGTTAATTATTATGTAAAACTCATTGTTGTTACAATGCCTTTAAAGGGGGGGGGGGGGAATGCTCATTTTCACTCAAAATCCTGTTAATCTTGAGTACCTATAGAGTAGTACTGCATCCTTCATAACTTCAAAAAGTCTTTAGTTTTATTATATTCATAAGAGAAAAAAAGTCTGTACCGATTTTTCCCGGAAAAAAACGACCGGCTGGAGGCGTGACATGTGGGCGGAGCTTAAGAATCACGAGCGCCAGTAGGCTTTTGCGTTGAGAGCGTTTGGAAGCTGTGACATTACCGTGAGGAAAAAAAACAACCAAAACAAACCATGGCTAACAGTCGGATTCAGCGTATATTTTTTATCCAGAATCAGATCCAGAGGCTGAAATTTAACAAGAGCAGCATCAGCAACGACGTCTCTATGTGGTATGTACTGAAACTGTATATATTTGCTTAGCGGTTTTGAAAAATGACTAAGTTCCACTTTGTCGTCTTTTTTTTAAGCTGTACATGTGGAAAGTGCAGTTTGATGACATCGCATGTTGTTTACTTGATATGCTTACGCGCCGATAGCTAAATTAACAACACAGAGATATTTGAAGCAGTTTTACTCGTGCAGTTTGATGACAACATCGCATGTTGTTTACTTGATATGCTTACACGCCGATAGCTAAGTTAACAACACAGAGATATTTGAAGCAGTTTTACTCACCGCATGTGGTGACCCTTTTTTGTTGGGACTGCATTATCCTTATGAAATAAACTATGTGCAAATCCGGCGTCAAACTGGGCCTTGTTTGTAAAACAAGCATCTTCGAAATGCAGGGAACAAACACAAACACTTGCACAACTCCGTTGATGCTCTGTAAAAAGAAACTCCATCCACTGGTCCCTTAATGCTGTTTCTCTTTTGGTAATCTGTGCAGGGTTGTCTTGCCCTGGCAACCAAAAACGCACTCCTTTTGTGACATTTCGCGATGCTCTCGCTCTGATAAGTGAATGTCTGTTGTGCTCTCAGTGCTCTGCTATACGGGAGCGTACACTCTTCCGGCAGACGTTCCCTTAGGACCCATATAAGGAAATTCCACTCCATCTAAAGTCACACAGAGCCATACTCGAAAAAAACTTTCCGAAACTTGTGACAGACCGGAAGGAGTATTTTTGGAACAGAAATACTCCTTCAAACGTACAACTTAATTTTTTTAACTTTGTCCATGTTTGGCATGGGAATCCAACTCTTTAACAGTGTAAAAAACTCAGTATGCATGAAATAGCATTTCATCCCCCCTTTAACTGTCATTTTGCATTATTGACAAACTGCTTTCCTAATGAATGTTGTTCAGTTGCTTTGACGCAATGTATTTAAAGAGCTATATAAATAAAGATGACTTGACTTGACTGAGTGTTTTAATGTTTAATTGTGGATAGCACAATACACTTCCATTATAAGTGCCTTGTTGTAACAAAGCATTTTACATTTTAAAAGGAAAGGGGAGTTGTATTGTATTGTATTTATCCTGGAATATTCCTTTAAGGGGTGTTGAGAGGCAGGTTTTAGCCATGGCCAGTGGTGTACTGTCTTACAGGATCAGATATTGTGAGACTTATTTAATATGAACTGATATTTTGCAACTAGTCAAAATCAGTCAGCTATGAAAACAAACTATATCTTTCAGCACACCCCTGTTTCCACCTCAGTAACTCCCTCACATCAGATCCGTGAACTCTTATTCTATGATTTGGACTATATTTAGACATTAGGGAGAGAAATCTGCATGCAGTATCCAGCAAAAGGAGGGATAGACTCTGAATCAGGCATGTCTCTGTGCTTTATGAGGGAGACAGCGGGCTTCTCTAATTAGGCCCCTGTCAGTCAGCTAAAAGCAGTAGGAGATATGGATTTTCACTGGTGTGTGCAAGGTGGTGGTCCAATATGTTTACAACCATGACACGAAAGGAGCAAATGTGGGTGTAAACTTGCACCTCTGCTAAAGAGCTTTCTTGCCCAGCTGAGAAGAAGAGAGAGTCTGGGAGATTGAGAGAGAGACTTTGCTTATGCTGAACCACAAGCAGTCATGTATTTTAGTTTAGCGCATAAAGGAAGCTGAAAGGAGTCATATGACGAAAATAAATAAATATGCAGTCATCATGGTGTGTCTCTGTGCACACCTGTGCACAGTTCCATTTTAGGGAACACAGATGCACAACATGCAGACTATAATCAGAATCAGAATGAGCTTTATTGCCAAGTAGGTTTACACATACAGGGAATTTGTTATCGTGACAGAACTCCGCAGTGCAACAGAATGACAGCAACAGTACAAACAACACATGATAAAATAATAAAAAATACAAATAAGTAAGTAAGGAATGACAATATACAAATTGACAATTGTATGGGAGGTATATTACAATAAGCAGTTATGAATGTACAGGTATATTTTGTCCACAGTTATTATCAAGCGTTCATTAGATCGATTGCCTGAGGGAAGAAACTGTTCCTGTGTCTGGTCGTTCTGGTGCTCAGTGCTCTGTACCGTCAACCAGATGGCAACAGTTCAAAGAGGGAGTGTGCTGGATGTGAGGGGTGCAGAGCGATTTTGCCAGCCCTTTGTGTCAATCTGGATAAGTACAGGTCTTGGATAGAAGGGAGGGTTGTACCCTCTGTAGTCTTCTGTAATCAGATTTAGAAGCTGAGCTGAATCAGACAGTTACTGAAGTGCAGAGAATGGATTTAATAGTGGTGGGGTAGAACTGTTTCAGCAGCTCCTGTGGCAGGTTAAACTTCCGTAGCTGGCGAATGAAGTACAACCTCTGCTGGTCCTTTTTCACAATGGAGTCAATGTAAATGTCCCACTTCAGGTCCTGAGAGATAGTAGTGCCCTGGAACCTGAATGACTCCACTGCAGTCACAGTGCTTTTCATAATGGTGGGGGGAGAGCAGGGGGGTTTCTTATGAAGTCCACGGACATCTCCACTGTTTTCAGCATGTCAAGTTCCATGTTGTTGGGAGTGAACCAGACAGCCAAGTCTTTAACTTCCTGTCTGTAAGCTGACTCATCACTGTTCTGAATAAGGCCAATGAGTGTGGTGTCATCTGCAAACTTCAGGAGCTTGAGAGTGGGGTCCTTAGATGTGCAATAGTTAGTGTACAGGGAGAAGAGCAGCGAAGAGAGAACGCAGTCCTGGGGAGCTCCGGTGCTGATTGTATGTGTCCTGGATGTGTATTTTCCCAGCCACACTAGTTAGCTGTCAGGAAGCTGTTGATCCACTGACAGTCGGAGGTGGGCATGGAGGGCTGAGTTAGTTTGGGCAGGAGGAGGATTGGAATGATAGTGTTAAAGGCAGAGCTGAAATCCACAAACAGGATCCTCACATAAGTCCCCGGTCTGTCTAGGTGTTGCAGAACATATTGCAGTCCAACGTTTACTGCATTGTCCACAAACCTGTTTGCTCTGTAGGCAAACTAAAGAGGGTCCAGCAAGGGTTCAGTGGTGTCCTTCAGGTGGGCCAGCACCAGTTTTTCAAATGACTTCATGACCACAGACGTTAAAGCCACAGGCCTGTAGTCATTTAGTCCTGTAATTTTGGATTTCTTTGGGATGGGGATGATAGTGGAGCATTTGAAGCATGGAAGGACTTCACACAGCTCCAGTGATCTGTTGAAGATCTGTGTGAAGATGGGGGCCGGCTGGTCAGCACATGATTTCAGACAGGCTGGTGTAACACAATCTGGGCCTTGTGCTTTTTTCCTTTTCTTCTTCCGGAAGACCTGGCGCACCGATTATCTGTATTGCATGTGTGGGGGAGAGGGGGATGCAGGAGGTGTGAATGATGAGAGTGGTTGTTGTGAATTGTATGAACAGTTGTTCAGAGAGGCGTTCAGAGCGGGTTGCAGGAGTTGTGAATGGTTGTTTGGAAAGGCATTTAGGGCGGGATGCAGGAGTTGTGAGTGGTGTGAACGGTTGTGTGGAGAGGCGTTCAGTGCAGGTGATGGGTGTTCTTAACCCTCTAAGGTCTAAGGGTATTTTTGGGGCCTAGAGCAGTTTTGTCATACCCTGACATTTGTGCTTTTTTCAGTTGCTTATAAACATCTAAATGGCTAATGTGTAATATCACTATAATCAGCACAAACTGGGCTATAATAATATGTGAGCAGCATGTATGTACATAATTGTGTTTTTGAGAAAAAATATAAGTGTGGTTAGTGAAAAACTAAAAATGTGTGAAAAAGGGTGTGAACTATCAGCGTAATGTTGTGATTTATACCTGCAAAGGTCCGCATAATGAGCTGCATAGTGAGCCTTTCAGTCAGGTTTGTGACTGAGAGAGCAGAGTTAAATAAAAGAATGTGAGGACATTAATATTCACTTGCGAGTGCAGTTAAACAGTTAATTAGAAACAATCAAAGCTGACTTTCAAAGCTGAATACATCACTGTTCCAGTCACACACTGATTTTCAATAAAAAATAAAAATAAAATAAAAATACATTTATTGTTATTAGTATCATTCCAGTAGCATTCCTCATCAAGAACTTGTTCTCTGATTGTAGCATTAAGGAATTTTCTTATTGAGCATATCAATCTCTCCCATGCCCCGCCACGGTGAGACCCAGTGGAAGGATTGAAAACCCACTTAATTACTTGCTGGCTGAGATGGTCCTGAATCTTTTTGTTGTTCCATTTTTCAATGGATTGTCTTAATTTACGCTAGGCAGCTACAAAATTGGTCCCATTGTATGACCTGATAACTTTCACTTGTGCTCTTCTGGCTACAAACCAACATATAGCATTTAGACAGGAATCGGTATCCATTGAAGAAGCCACTTCGATATGCACTGGATTTGCTAAGCACACAAAGATATCACCATATTTATTGACAATGCTTCTTCCACATTTAACCATGAATGGTCCAAACTAATCTACTACTATTGTAAAAGGTGTATCATCTGGTAACACCCTGTCTGTGGTAAGTCTGCCATTTGCTCTCCTTTGGAGGAATGTAAACGAAGAAAAATAACACATCATGCAAGCATTTTTTTTTATTTCAGATTTGGCACCTGGTATCCAGTATATATGTTGCAGTGTAGAAGTCATGTAATTTCTGCCACTGTGTCCTGTTGTCTAATGAATATTTTGGAGGATTAAGTGCATAGCAGCATTGCTAAGTCTTCCGCAGACGCATAAATCTTCAATGTGCAACTTGGGGTTTAACCTGTAGATCGGACTGTTTTTCTTCATGGCTTGCCCAAGTTGCAGAGCTGATATCTCCTCTGCAAACTTCTCTCTTTGACAGTACTTCACTATGTCAAGTTCAGCCTTCTTCAAATCATCAACTGAAATATTAGTTCCTTTCCATTTAGCTTTGATGTCTTCCATCATTTTGTTCACTTGGATATCTGTTTGCATTTACTTGAATTGACTAGAGTCTCTGCAGCAGTAAGTGTCTTTCTCTTTTGTACAAGATCCAAACGCATGGTCTTAAATTTTAGAATCCATGTTACAATGAGCTGAAGCTTTATCCAAGAGGAGAAATTATCCATCAGTTGTCTAACAGAACTGTTATTATGTTGGGTCTGTATTGAATTGACCAACACAGACTTCTTGATCTCTGGATCATCTGCAGATATCATAATTACTTCAATGCTCTTTGGCCACTCCTCTGTGGATTGTGTGGGCGGGGTGAAGGACACAACGCAAGGATGCAGGTAAGTTCCCCGAAGGGTGGATTTTATTAGTGAATAGACTGTGAGCGAAGGTTGGTGTGAGGTGGATTGGTGCTCTGTGCTCGGCTTCTTCTTCGATTGGTGCGCTGTGCTGTGCGGGTCTGTGCTCTCTGTGTGCGGAGGGGCTGGCGGTCACACACTGCTCTCCGTAGAAACAATAGAAGATGGGGGTTAGCCAAATTTTGTGGAGACATCTCTTACCTCTGCGTAACCCTTTGCCTTTGCCTTGACTGAAGGCTTTAGTTTCAGCTGTAACTCTTTTTTAACATCAGATCCATCGTTGTGGCAACTGTCGCAGCTGTCAATTCCATTTGTGGAATTGTAGAGCTTTATAGAGGGGCAACTCTGGCCTTCCCCATCATCAATGCACAATGCACCTGGTCCTGTTGATTACGTAGACGATAGTTATCTGTACAATACGCATCTTCTCTCGCATCTGGAAAGTGATGGAGCTGTGCTACAACAGTTTCTCTGAAATCTGCTGACCTTGAACTCTTCAAGCTGATGAAGTCCACTGAGCCAATCTGTCCACCTTTGTTTTGTTTGATCTGGAAGATCATCATCCCCAGCCTGCATAAATCCTGCAGGATCATCTTTGCTGGTAAAACTACAGGTGCAAGAAACCCCAATGGTTCATAAATAGAGCTGAGATTGAGAGCAGCCCTTGTTGAGTGAATGGACTATCTTTATTCACTATTTTGAATTGAAATATATCTGACTCGACATTCCAGTGGATGCCCAATGCTCTTTTCCATTGGCAGTGTTTCCTGATAAAGATCCAAGTTTTTCACTCCATCAGCCCGTTCATTCTCAGGGATGGCTGCTTGCACAGCACAACTTTTGTTTGTCCACTTGACCAGGCAAAAACCTCCTTTGGAACATATTGCTTGCAGACTATGATATAACTCTATGGCTTGTGTCTCAGTGGCTGTGGACTTTAAACAGCCATCTATGTAAAAATTCTGAATAAAAGCATCAGCAACATTGGGTTTAAACCATATGCCATGATCTTCAGTACACCTCCTCAAAGCCAAGTTGGCACAGCTGGGTGAAGTAGCAGCGCCAAATAAGTGGACAACCATTTTATATCCAACCAAGTCTCCATTATAATCTCTGTGAGGCCACCGCAGGATCCTGAAAATATTTTAATCCTCGTTTCTCATCTCCCATGGTTCTTAAAAGTATATCAGTCTTTCTTCCATTAACTTTCAGCTCAGACATCAACTCTTCTGTACAGAAAGTATCTGAACTTCCTGGGTCAAGAAAGGCATACATTTTGACCAGATGTGTACCTTTTAGTAGTAACTTGTACAGGAACAATTGACAAAGTACACTCAGTTTCACAGGTATCTTCTCTACTTGTGTCATTTGCACAGACTAGTGCACTTGTAACAGACTGTCTATCACAGCTATCCATTTTGTCTTCTTGAAGACAAGCAGTTTCCTTTGACTTCATATGCAGTATGGTTGGATGCGGCAAAGAACATTCGCTGCAGCTCATTCTGTCTTTGCATTGTTTGCTCATGTGACCATGCTTTAAACAGCCAAAACACAATCCTTTGGTTCGCAAAAACTAAATTTTCTCTTGATTTGCCTTACTTATCAATCTTTTACAAGATTCCATGTTGTGTTGCAGTCATTTAAAAAAAAAGAAAAAAAAAGAAGACATGGTTTCTTCTGGCTGCTGGCATGTTTATTTTGTGATTTTTGAACTGCAAGTTTGTCATCATTGTATGATTATCCATGTACAGTCAATTTCAGTAAAGAAACTAACACTGCATTCCACAGTTCAGAATGATTCCCCTTCAAATCATTAGTCTGTCATAAAACACATTCATGGTGCCAAGATGGCTAAAGGAGGTGTCACCCCCCTTTTCCTTCTCGTGTCTGTCTAATCTCATAAGAGCGAAGTCAGGACAGCAGGAAAAGATTTCTCTTTGTTCCCAAAACTTAAGACCAAATGGCCAAGTACCCCGTGGTGACCCCAATGCATAAATCCCCAGCCTTATCATGAAAGGAGGGATGCTAAGGCATTCCTTTGGCCCAGGATCACCAAAACCCTTAAACCATTGACTCTGTCTCCCAAAACCAACAGACTGAAATTTAACCCACTTGTGGTTTAATGCAAACAAGTCTCAAAATTGCTTCAAATAATCTGAATTGATTACAAGTATTTACCTCACACATTTCTTAAGTATAATGTATGTTTTATATAACCTGTGGAATTATTTCTGTGTGTTTAACTTTTATTACAGTCTATTCGTAGGGTTTTCTACCTCAGTTATAACTATCACCAGAAGTTACCTCATACATGTGTATTATCTGTATTATGCATGCTTTTTTTGTTAAACATATATTTACTTCCACCTGAACTATGGGAAATATATGTATTTTGGTACCTACTTGATGGGTAAATGATTTTATATAAAGTAGATTTGTGTAGGATGCACCATATTTAAACTATTAAGTGTGCTTATTAAAGTGTTTAAACTAAACTCTCAGAAGTTTGGACACACGCGATCACATGCACATTGCATTACAATTACATGCAAGAACCGGAGAACGGGGCGTAGGTCCCGCCCAAGACAATATCTGGTTGGCTGTCACACTAAGAAGGACGGGTCAGATGGACATGCTTATAACCCCATGACAAGCAGCTATGCAGTCCTTTTTGCTTTTCGCCTCAGCTTTGCCCTGCTTGCAGTGACCTGGGCTCTTGCCTATGGTTTGTGCTGACCTTTCCATCGTCCAGCATGTACTCTTTAAACCACCAAGAGCTCACTCAAAACTCATCAACTCTTCCGTAAGATCCTTCGTTGAACTTTGTCCAAGAACAACTCCCTCTCAGAGAAACTCCGTTGCATAGCAACCCGGATTCCAGGAAGTCTCTCGAACGAAGCGCAACCCGGCAAAGCCAACTAACCACTCACCATTGATCACTGTCCCTCCGAACCAGGTGGCAAGGAAGTCGATCGGAAGTTGAAGTCGGCCGCGTGCCACCATCTTGTAGCAGAACTTCACTTGCGTTAGCATTCCCATTGACTCCCATTCATTTTGGCGTCACTTTGACAGCGAATAACTTTACATCTGAGGCGTTTAAAGACTCTGTTTGATCATTATTTATTTCTTAAGATACACGACAATGTATAAAGGGCTCCCATTACCTTCTATGTTACATTATGGCCCCGTAGAAACAGTTTTTGTAAAAAAATAGGATAATGATTGTGTCATAACCACTCGACTCTCTGTCGCATTACCGTACAGAGAGGAGGAGAATAAATATTCTACAAAATAATTAATCAGAATACTTACTCCTGCTCACTCGACTCATGGCACTCAAAACCACAGAACCAGGCTCAAGGCATGACAGTACCTGTGCTAGCCCTATGGGGTGAAAACTCAGCCATCAGACTGAAGCTCCTCAGAACCTTAAAGAAATACTTCACATGCCACACACCAATATGGAAACAGAACGGGTTCAAAACATCCAACAACACACCTGTCAAGCATCAAGATCTCTTCCAAGCATGCAACAACATAGTCACGAAACACGTGCTCGTCTATTGAAAGAAGGTCCGTAGTCACTCATGGCAACCAGGGCAAGACAAAGACTACAACAACCAAACTGATGCAAAAGCTTTTGTGCAGCAACAAACACTGTCATGATAATGTAAACAATAACTAGCTGCCAATTGACCATCAATAAAAGAAAAATAAAGTTAGGTCCAGGATCTTAAAGCTTACAGCTGAGCTGAACAATAATTGCAAACAATTTTAAATTAAAGTAAATATTTAATAAGTTGGCAGCTAGGTGTATAAACAAGATAACAAGATTTTATAAGGGATTCATTTGTCTAGCAATATTCTATGTTATAAATGCTACAATATTGCTAGATTAGTATGTATAATGAAATGATGTGAACATTCACGTTTCACATGACTAATATAGAAATATTTGTGATATTGTCAACAAGTAGAACATTATAAAATATACTAAACATTAGTATTAATCAAATGTATGTAGCATGATATTACGTATTAGTATGGTGCTCTCATCTAACTTGAAGAAGGGGCTATTTTACAGTACTTTTCAGTTCGTAATATTTAATGCTACAACATCTACACACTGCAGTCTTCCAATTTTGCTTAGCTCAATAAATAAAAGAACATCGTTGTGAATTTACCTTTGAGAAAATGTCCGGGTGGCTCGTCTGTAATTGTCTTTTCAAATTGGTTGTGTTCTTACCACGAATGATTGCTCCCCATGCTTTACACTTAGTTTTGTTTTGTTCGTCGTCAAACGTTAAGTGAGCTGTGGACATTTTGTCGCTCTTTTAGACATCTCCTCTTCGAATGCCATCTTCCCGGGAGCTCAGTCAAAAACTGAATACCTTCGCTTCACGTCTCAATAAGTCAGGCTCTGATTGGTTCTCTTCTCTCATGAAATATCGCCTCTTCCGTTTTGCCTGTTTTTTTGTTCATTCCTCTCATCTCCCCTTCTGCTGATTTGATTTTCTTCACAGTCTATTTTTGTCTCGTCCTTTATTCGTTGATGATAATTTCAATCAATTTAGTCATAGTTTTCGTCTCCATCATTATATTTGTGATGAAAATAATGATGAAAATATTTAGTCAACGAAATTAACGCTGCAAGGGGTAACAGATATTTCCCACCGTCATCTGTGAATTCACCAAAATGGGTAGAGTGCCTTCCCACTCCCAATGATGCAGTTCAAACCACGGCCTGCCTCCTAATGAACCATATCTTTTCAAGATTTGGACTGCCGCTGAAAGTCAACCCTGACCGCGGTACTCATTTCACTGGCAATGGCTATCAGAGCAACTCCTAACAAATTCACCGGGGTGCACCCTTTGATCTAATGACGGTACGGCAAATTACTATGCCGCTCCGCCTGCTCTACCAGCCAGGTGACATGAGCCTTGTCACGGCATATACCACCCACCAGTATCTTGAAGTGTTGCATCGCCATTTAAGAACAGCCTTTGCCTTCACGCAACAACAACTACAGAAAATGGCAGAAGGATGCAAAGCCTATGACGACCAGAAGGCCTCTCAGCAAGAATTCAACATCGGAGACAAAGTGTGGTACTACAGTTTTGTGCAGTCACAACAATCGGGTCTCCATCGCCTGACAAAGAAGTTCCTGCCTCGCTGGACAGGACCCCATGAAATCCTACGTTGAGTCCACCAAAACCAGATAAAAGGGCACTTGGGCTCCAACAGACAAGAAAAGGGGGAAACTAAAAGTTACTGACAAAGATGTATTTCACCACACACTACACCCCATTTAATGAAACACTCAATTGTCTTCATAAACACCTTACTCAGTCGTTCAAATTATATGCACCCACTCTTTTGAGATTGCCCCACTAACAAGAAGTAATTTATCTTTCACTCTCCACTACTCTCACCTAAACAATCTTAAACCTTCAGAAACTTGGTATAGGGCCTGACGATAGCATTGACTCACTACGTCCACTGTGCAAAAACGTGGATTGCAGAGTCCCATGAGCTACCCATTGCGGCACTCTTGCAACTGATCAAATAAGTATAACCATGCAGTTGTACGTAGATCCTCCATACCGATGATTTAGCTTTCGATCACCTATCAGGTGACGAATCTCAAACAGAATGCGAAAATCTAGAAAATATTTAAAACAACACTCGATTAATCCACCAGGGTAATCAAGAAAGCCACCATCATCATCATAATTTTGTTAACCTGTCGCTCCATAGGCCAACAGTACTCAAAAGCGAAATCTTGCACCAGAACTCAACTATTGATGGAGTGTTGTGTTTGTATGTGTGTTTGTCTCTTTCTCTCTGCCTATTTTCTACAGCGCTCACCGATGTCCTCACCT
Organism: Carassius gibelio; assembly: GCF_023724105.1. Taxonomy (NCBI): domain Eukaryota; kingdom Metazoa; phylum Chordata; class Actinopteri; order Cypriniformes; family Cyprinidae; genus Carassius; species Carassius gibelio. The sequence continues at coordinate 28,895,530 of NC_068410.1, read as the reverse complement.
GGAACATCACTGATCGAAAGGGGGAATATATGTTATCCTTGAACATTAATCCTAAACAAGTATTATCCTTGAACAGTCCATTTCTTTAAAGAAGCCAACACCGCATTCCACAGTTCAGAACGATTCCCCATCGAACCATTAGTGTGTCATAAAACACATTCATGGTGCCAAGATGGCTAAAGGAGATGCCACCCCCCTTTTCCTTCTTGTGTCTGTCTAATCTCATACCAGCGACGTCAGGACAGCAGGAAAAGATTTATCTTTGTTCCCCAAACTTAAAAACAAATGGCCAAGAACCCTGTGGTGACCCCAACACATAAATCCCCAGCCTTATCATGAAAGGAAGGATGCTAAGGCATTCTTCTGGCCCAGGATCACCAAAACCCTTAAACCATAGACTTTGTCTCCCAAAACCAACAGACTGAAATTTAACCCACTTGTGGTTTAATACAAACAACGGTCTCAAAATTGCTTCCAATAATCTGAATTGATTACAAGTATTTACCTCACACATTTCTTAAGTATAATGTATGTTTTATATAACCTCTGGAATTATCACCAGAAGTTGCTTCATGCATGTGTATTCTCTGTATTATGCATGCTTTATATTACTCAAGTAATTGTGTGTTAAAGCTGCAGTAGGGAACTTTTGACGCTATAGCGGTTAATAAACAGAACTGCTTGTGTCTTGCTGAAGGACATTGTAGCCGGAGCTACTTCTCTCTGTTTATGTGTATGAAGAATCACACAGGTACTGGGTCACTCCGCCGCGGTACCCCGGAAGCAATCTGAAATAGTCTGAATATAAACACTTATTATAGGTGTACCCTAGTGATTCAGGACAAGCTAAAAACACAGTTTGGAAAATGGATTCATGGTGTACTCGCTTATTATGTTAATTTTTCTACATTTTGAACACAAACAAAGTTACGGACCGCAGCTCTGATTGGTTGTTTTTTACCGGGAGCGCATGACTTTCTGCAAATGGCAATAGGACCACTGGGAGGAGCCAGAGGAGCTTGATTTTTTTCACAGATCATCTGTCTCATATTCTTCTCTCAGGACATAATGACAGGTTTAATAAATATGTAAAAAAAAAAAATTTTTACAAAAGTTCCCTACAGCACCTTTAAACACTTATTGAAAAATATTTGCAGTAGTCTCATTTTTGATGATATCTTATTCAGATTTGAAATAGAAACTCATGAGACATGTGGCTTTCAACCCATTACTTTTCTAGATTGCTCCAGAACTCATTTCATGTATTTTAGATCAAATAAAAAAAATATATTTTTTAGTGTGGTAAAAAAAATAACAGGTTAATCTTACATCATTTTAAATTTTTTGTCAACTGGTACAACACTAGTTGTGAAGACCGTTTTTGTTACAGCCTTTTTATAAGTCCTTGCTTCTGCTTGTGACTTAGCTTGTCCTTAAGCTGTTGAACTTTCTTTTATTTCTCCAAACACTGGATGGAGAGAAATCCTTGCCTGCATATTAGTGAAACCAACTAAATCTTTGAACTTCACTCTCGCATTTCGCTTCTCTTGAATATCACATGCCACCCATCGCTGTTTTTCTCTTAATTTATATGGAAGTTTCACCACAATGGCTCTCAGATTTGCTGCATTATCCATCTCTTCTATGTAACTTATATCTGACATTGCATTGCAGCATCCCGACAGAAACAATGAAAATAAGTGAAGTGCTTCTCCATCTTCAGGTTTGACGGAGGGCCAGTGTAGAGCTTTGCTTATGTATGCATCTGCAATCTGATACTAATTTCCAAAATGCTCTCTCTGAAGCTGCTTTGAATTAAGATAGCTATTCTGTCGGATTCATAGTAGACAGCTATGAACCAGTTTCTTAGGCTTTCCAGTCGTGTACTGTTCCATGTAGTACAAATGGTCTTTAGCATTATCAGTACAATCTTCAATGCCATGTTCGAATTCCCGAATGAACAACTTATAATCAAGAGGATCTCCTTTGAAAAAAGGTATGTCAACTGAAGGAAGCCTGGACATTTTTTAATGCTTCACTAAGCACTCAGTGATGCTGGCTTGTCGCTCCATAGCATTACATAATGTACCAACTACGTTTCCCTCTCTACTGTAGAAGTCTCATTTGGGACAGAGTTATTAGTCGACTGTGGCCTAAAAGGTTGAAAAACATTATCAAGCAGACTTTTCTGTTTCAGTACATCTTCACGAGGCATTATGCTACCTGTTTCCAGATCCTTACTGCTGAAGACCAACAACTTTCAAACTGCTTAATAACTTTAATCCTAGCATCTGACACTGCAAGGGCAACTTCTAGCTCAAATTATTCTCTTTTAGCATTTAGTTCGGCCTCTTGTCGTGCAACAGCTTATTACATCAATGCAGCATGTTTAACAAGCAGTGCAGCTCTTTCTGCTTCAGAAGATATTCGTGCAGAAGAATTTGTAGAAGCTGTATATCTGCCATCTACTGTCCAATGTTTCTTACGCTTCTTACTGGAAGTCACTGACACAGAGGAAATGCTATCATCAGGATTCACTTCAAGATCACAATGTATTACTTGCTCAGCATTTTCTGCAACCTTTTTCATCCACTTGTTGACTGCATTTATAAATCTTTCACATGAACTGACTCTTGGTTCAAACCATGTATGCTGGTCCCTTTGCATAATATTCATCAGACATATACTCCTCAACAGCGTGATTCAGTTGACAGAAGTCTTTATACAAATGTTTGTACCCAGTTTCCAGTTTAGTTTGAACAATGTCAATACATGTATGTGCAGAATTATCCATAAATTGTTCAATTTCCTTAGATTTACTTGTGAGCTGAGCAAGTGTAGCTTTCCTACTTTCCTTGACTGCAAAAGCCTTTGCAATCTGTCTTCCTTTGCTTTTTCCATCATTTGTATTGGCTTTTTAACCCTAGTGCAATCCTCATTTGTCTTCGTACTTTCATCCATTTTTAGTTTAAAGCATCAAAACAAATAGTTAATTGTTCTTATATCATTTACTAAACTGTGCAGTATAACGTTTAAATTTTTTACCTCAGAAATCTTCTCCTCAGAAACCGCGCCTATAGATTGGAGGTAGATAATTCCACATAATATGTACTGCCATATCCACTGTTCCGTAAAACATCCAAATATGATAGTTAGTTTTCTTTACTAATGTGACTGCGCATTTAGTTTCAGTTTTGGTTTAACTCGCTCAGTGTCCCATAAAACAATCCACAAACTCAGTTTTCTGATTAAATATCTTCCTTTAATCTTGATTGTCAGTTCAATAAAACAAATAAAATGAAAAAAGCTAAATATGATCTTAAATCTTCAATATCACGGATGCGGTAATGAAAACTGTGCAACTCCACTGTATTCCAAAGAGCGCACTACCCCAAAGCTCATGAAAGTTGTGATTCTAAAGAGCCAGCGGCCTACACAATTTTAACATATTACATATTTTTACAGAATATTTATCCAAATGGTAAACATAAATACAATCATAAATAAAGTAAGATTACAAATGAAGCAAATTCCAACATTTTTTTTTTTTTTTTTTTTTTTTTTTGTCACATTTCAATTATTTATGTCAAGGTTTTGTATGGTATAGTGTATATTGTTATTAAAACTTCTTAATGTTTGACTTGATTATACATTTAATCAGGAATTATAGTTTGGAAAAAGTCTGATATGTAAAATTTTTACACATTATGTGAAACCTAATACAAGTATATCAATAAATAAAGAGACTTACTCATGTTTATGACCTCTGCTGAATAAGGTGATTCATTTTTTTTTTTTGGAAATCCAAATCTCAAATCCTGAGGTAATCCTCATCACATGTTCTTGGGGTGATTTATGTCTTACTCCTCTCATCACAAAGCAAACAGTAAAAAAAAAAACTTTTCTGTTGTATGGGCATATTCAAGCTGTTCAACATTCTAATATCAATAGCGCGTTCAGCGCAAGGGCGTGGTCACATTATATGTAATGAAGGGAGAGGTGAAAGACTAGACATCGCGTTGTTTTCATATGGATTACTTTATCACAAAATATTTGTTTTCGGTACCACTTAATGTTATAGTTACAGACACATTTCTAAATGAAGTTCACCACAGACCAAAGCTGCAGACAGCACACCTTGTTTGTTATCTTTATTTTATAAGTGCACAAAGTATTGTTGTTATGTCTGTATACAAAAAAGTAGACCCTTTACAGATTCGATTGTTGTATTGCTCTTATCTGTACAATCAAAACTGAAAGTGTAATTTAAGTTATTTTAGGGGTTATCAGGAGAAAATGCCTCATAACGTGTATAAGTTTGAATTGACTCGAGAGGGTTAAGGGCTACCTCCCACCCACACTGGACCCACACCAATTTGCTTACCAATCAAACTCCATCGTTAGGTTCGCAGAAGACACCACATTGATTGGCCTCATCAGAGACAACGAGACAGCGAGGATGTACAGCCCCTGACCACATTTTGTGCTGACAATAACCTGCTCCTTAACACCAGCAAGACAAAGGAGCTCATTGTGAATGGAGAAAGGAAGCACACATGACCCCATCCACATTAACGGGATGGTTGTTGAATGTGTCTCCAGCTTCAAGTTCCTGGGAACCACAATCTCGGAAAACCTGTCCTGGACTAGAAACACCTCTAGCCTGGTCAAGAAGGCTCACCAATGCCTCTTCTTCCTCAGGACACTGAAGAAGAACCAGCTGTCTTTAGCTATACTGGTGAACCTTTACCGGAGTGCGATCGAGAGCATCCTGACCAGTTGCATCACAGCCGGTATGAGAACTGCTCAGTGGCTGACTGCAAAGCACTGCATAGGGTGGTGAAAACCGCCCAACGCATCACAGGGACACCACTTCCTGCAATTGAGGACATCCATAAAAAATGCTGTCTACGTTGAGCTTGCAGTATTCTTAAGGACTCCTCTCACCCTGACCACAGACTGTTTAACATCCTGCTCTCCGGGAGGTGCTTCCGGAGCCTGCAGACAAGTACCAGCAGATTCAGGAACAGCTTTTTGCCTACAGCTGTTTCCTTACTGAACTCTGCCCTCTGACACCTCCCAACACCCCCACACCACACACACAGACTCCTCATCCCTCCTCATCACTACATCTGATTTATTTACAAATGGTCAAAAAAAACAGTAAACTTGTTATTTACATTTTACATTACATTTACATTTATTCATTTAGCAGACGCTTTTATCAAAAGCGACTTACGGATGAAGACAGTGGAAGCAATCAAAAACAACAAAAAGAGCAATGATATATAAGTGCTATAACAAGTCTCAGTTAGGTTAACACAGTACACGTAGCATGGGATTTTAACTAATATAATAAATAAAAGAAAACAGATAGAATAAAAAATAAAAGAATAGAGCAAACTAGTTAGAGGTATTTACACATACACACACATACATATACAGTTGCATAATAAATGAAAAGAAAATAGAATACAAAAAGATTAGAAAGTGTGGCTGGGAGGCAGTCTTTGAGGTGTGTTAGGACCAGTCGCTCAAAGCACTTCATAATGATGGGTGTGAGTGCTACGGGGCAATAGTCATTCAGGCACATTGGGGAGGAGTGTTTCGGTATTGGCACAATGGATGTGGACTTAAAACCTGTTGGCACAGTTGCTTGGGTGAGGGACAGTTTGAAAATGTCTGCGAAGAACCCTGCAAGCTGCTCTGCACACGTCCCAAGCACACATCCAGGAATGCCTTCTTGGCCACCAGCCTTGCGTGCGTTGATTCGGATCAATGCAGTGTGGAGTTAGATTTTTTAAAGAATAGAATTAGAATAGTGAGTGTTAAAGTTAGAGGGTCAAATAAAGATGGAAGAGATGTGTTTTAAGCCGATTCTTGAGTTGGGGAGTTCATTCCACCAGAAGGGAACATTTAATTTAAAAGTCCGTAAAAGTGACTTTGTGCTTCTTTGGGATGGCACAATCAAGCGACGATCACTTGCAGAACGCAAGCTTCTAGAGGGCACATAAGTCTGAAGTAACAAATTTAGGTAAATGGGTGCAGAGCCAGTGGTAGTTTTGTAGGCAAACATCAACGCCTTGAATTTTATGCGAGCAGCTATTGGAAGCCAGTGCAAATTGATAAACAGAGGTGTGACGTGTATTCTTTTTGGTTCATTAAAAATTAATCTTGCTGCCGCGTTCTAAATTAATTGTAAAGGTTTGATAGAATTGACTGGAAGACCTGCCAAGAAGGCATTGCAATAGTCCAGCCTGGACAGAACAAGAGCTTGAACAAGGAGTTGTGCATCATGTTCCAAAGAAAGGGCTTGATGATCTTGATGTTGAATAAAGCAAATCTGCAGGATCGGACAGTTTTAGCAGGATCGGACAGTTTTAGCAATGTGGTCTGAGAAAGTCAGCTGATCATCAATCATAACTCCAAGGCTTCTAGCTGTTTTTGAAGGAGTTATGGTTGATGTGATTAACTTGATGGTGAAATTGTGATGGAACGATGGGTTTGCTGGAATCACAAGCAGTTCTGTCTTGGCAAGGTTGAGTTGAAGGTGATGGTCCATCATCCAGGAAGAAATGTCTGTTAGACAAGCTGAGATGCGAATAGCTACCGTCGGATCATCAGGATGGAATGAGAGGTAGAGTTGAGTGTCATCAGCATTGCAGTGGTATGAAAAGCCATGTTTCTGACTGACAGAACCTAATGATGCCATGTAGACAGAGAAGAGAAGTGGTCCAAGAACTAAGCCCTGAGGCACCCCAGTAGTTAGATGTTGAGACTTGGACACCTCACCTCTCCAAGATACTTTGAAGGACCAATCTGATGGGTAAGACTCAAACCATTGAAGTGTTGTTCCTGAGATGCCTTTCGCCAGTAGCGTTGATAAGAGGATCTGGTGGTTAACCGTGTCAGAAGCAGCGGACAGATCAAGCATGATAAGTACTGAAGATTTGGATTCTGCTCTTGCCAGTCTTAGAGCTTCAACAACTGAGAGCAAGGCCGTTTCAGTTGAATGTCCACTTCTGAAGCCAGAATGGTTGCTGTCAAGGAGATTGTTGTGTGTGAGAAATGTAGAGACTTGTTTGAACACAGCTCGTTCAAGTGTTTTTGCAAAAAAAGGAAGAAGGGAAACTGGTCTGTAGTTCTCTAAAAGAGATGGGTTGAGGTTGGGTTTCTTAAGTAGTGGAGTTATACGTGCCTGTCTAAATGATGAGGGAAAAACACCAGTGTGGAGGGAAGTGTTGATGATGTGAGTGAGTGCAGGTACAACTTCAGGAAAAATGGCTTGAAGGAGATGAGATGGAATTGGATCAAGCGGGCAAGTTGATTAGAAAGGATGAGTTTTGACACTTTGAGAAGGACGTAAATGAGTGTAAGTTTGCTGGTGATATGAGCTTGACTGATTGTGGTGTGGAAAATTGTGCACTAATGTGTTTAATTTTATTAATGAAAAACGTTGCAAAGTCGTCAGCTATTAGAGATGAAGCAGGAGGAGGACAAATAATTGAGGAAAATGTTTTAAAAAGCATGCGAGAGTTGAGATGAATTATTAATTTTTTTATGGTAGTATGTCCTTTTAGCAGAGGAGACATTAGCAGAGAAAGAAGATAGGAGTGACTGATACACAATAAGATCAGTAGTATTTTTGGACTTGCGCCACACCGTTTCAGAAGCTCTAAGCTTAGAACGGTGTTCGCGTAGAACATCAGATAACCAAGGGGCAGAAGGGGTGTTACGCGCTGGCCTGGAAGATAAGGGGCAAACAGTGTCTAAACAAGATGTAAGAGTGGAGCAGAAAGTATCAGTAGCACTGTTAGCATCCAAAGATGCAAACAGTTTAGGGTAAGGAAGTGAAGATGAAACCATTGCAGATAGCCGGGAGGATGAAAGTGTGCGTAGGTTACGTCGAAAGATGACATGTGGAGGGGTAAGTGATGTGTCAGGGATCATGTTGAGGTTAAGAGTGAGGAGGAAGTGATCCGACGTGTGCAGTGGAGTAACCAGAACATGATCAGTAGAGCAGTTTCGTGTATAAATAAGTTCCAGTTGGTTGCCTGATTTGTGAGTAGCAGTAGTTGACATTCGGTTGAGATCAAAAGAGGCAAGCAGAATGTGGAAATCGGCAAACAGAGGTTTATCTAGATGAATGTTGAAATCTCCAAGCATAACTAAGGGAGAACCATCCTCAGAAAAGGTTGAGAGCAACACCTCTAATTCATCCAAAAAGTCATTTTGAGATCATTAGAGATGAGCAGACCAGTACCTCCACCTCTTCCAGTCAAACGGGGAGAGTGGGAAAATGAGAAACTATTGGAGAGTGCTGCAGGTGTAGCAGTGTCCTCTGGTTTGATCCAGGTCTCTGTTAGGGCCATGAGATTAAGCTTTGAATGACCAATAATAGAAGTAATGAAATCGGTTTTGTTTACAGCAGACTGGCAATTCCAGAGACCAATAGGAAAAGAAAGTAGTGTATTAGCAGACATAGGCAAAGTATGCAGGTTGTTAAGATTGCACTGTCTACATTGTGTGTGTTGCATGGTTTACGAGTGATAATGATAGTAGGGATCTGGAAGCACATAGTAAGATTTGGTTATAAACAAAACACAACTGAAAAAGAAATGAAACAAGGAAAAGGAAAAAGATTAATCAAAACAATACTTATATCCCTTGTCGGTGTCCCTGCCCGGTGGAGTCGCACGGTAGAGTCGATGGTCTTTACACTCTTCGGTCTTCACACGAGGAGGGCTTAACTGGAGGGCTGCCGCGACCGCTGCCGCGGTATACTAATCTTTTTTAAACCCAACAAAACAGAAATTGAATTCAGCTGAACGTACTTTACTGTTTATCACAACAAAGGTCTAAGCAAGCGCACAACACTGACAACGTATGCGATAGAGTACGAGACCAAATGCAGCACGTTTCAACACAGTGAACAAACAAGTGTTTCCTAGCAACTGCGCTAAACACTAATGAGACAAGAAATAAATACACTTACGATCTGCCTTTAACTCCCGCTGATTTAACAGCTCGCAAAGGGTATTTCTTCCCACTGTCTTGGCTGGTGCTTGGACACACTTTACAGTTTATCACAACAAAGGTCTAAGCAAGCGCACAACACTGACAATGTATGCGATAGAGTACGAGACCAAATGCAGCACGTCTCAACTTTTTGCTATTTTATTTTTATTGCTTTTTTTATTACTTGCATTATGATATACAAAAAGGTGTACTATGAACATACTATACAGATAGATTATGTAAAAGTGTATCTATAGGCAGAACTATGAACATATGAACATAATTTACACTATTGCAATGGACAGTAGAGTGCATATAATACATTACAGTGTACAAATTGATTACTCTGTTTCTGGATGAACAGAGAGTAGTGGAAGCCATAATAAGTTTACAGTTTTTTTTTCCTTGTAAATAAATAAATCAATCAGACGTAGTGCTGAAGAAAGGAGAGGCGTCTGTGTTATGGTGTGTGTGTGTGTGGGGGTGGGGGGGGGGGTGGGTATCAGATGGGAAGAGTTCAGCAAGGAGACAGCTGTACGGAAAAAACTGTACGGAAAAAACTGTTCCTGGATCTGGTTCCTGGTGCCACAACCATCATGTTAATGTGGATGGGGTCATGCGTGCTTCCTCTCTTCTTCCTGAGGTCCACAATGAGCTCCTTTGTCTTGCTGGTGTTAAGGAGCAGGTTATTGTCAGCGCACCATGTGGCCAGATGCTGTACTGCTTCCCAGTTGTCACTGATGAGGCCAATCACCATGGTGTTGTCCGCAAACTTGATGGAGTTGGATCCATGCACAGACTTGCAGTCGTGGGTGTAAATGGAGTAAAGGAATGGGCTCAGCACACAACCCAGTGGTACCCCCGTGTTAAGTGTGATGGTGGTGGAGTGGGTGTGGCCTGACCTAACACACTGAGGCCTGTTGGTCAGAAAGTCCATAATCCAGTTGCAGAATGTCCAGGTTCCCAAGTTTTGTGGTCAGCTTGGATGGAATGGCATGTTAAATGCTGAAATCAAGTCAACAAACAACATCCTAACATACATGTTGTTATTGTTCAAGTGTGTAAGTTCAAGTTGCAGAACTGTGCATACTGCATCCTCTGTGCTCCTGTTTCTATGGTAGGCAAATTGGTGTGGGTCTAGTGTGGCTGGGAGGCAGTCTTTGAGGTGTGTTAGGACCAGTCGCTCAAAGCACTTCATAATGATGGGTGTGAGTGCTACGGGGCAATAGTCATTCAGGCACATTGGGGAGGAGTGTTTCGGTATTGGCACAATGGATGTGGACACCTGTTGGCACAGTTGCTTGGGTGAGGGACAGTTTGAAAATGTCTGCGAAGAACCCTGCAAGCTGCTCTGCACACGTCCCAAGCACACATCCAGGAATGCCTTCTTGGCCACCAGCCTTGCGTGCGTTGATTCGGATCAATGCAGTGTGGACATCTGTGGAGGTGAGTTTGAAGTTGCTTGACTTGTAGTCACTGATGATCTGAATGCTCTGCCACATGCGTCTGGGGTCAGAGTTGGAAAAGTGTTCCTCTACCTTTAGCTTGTAGCAGTACTTGGCCTTTCTGATGCCCCTTTTCAGGTTAGCCCTGGATTTACTGTAGGCCTGAGTGTCATCTGACCTGAAGGCAGTGTTGCAGGGTTTCAGCAGACGTCGCACCTCCTTGTTCATCCATGGCTTCTGATTAGGGTTTGGTTTTAACTGTTTTTCTGTTGTAACACTGTCAGTGGTGGTGTTGATGTAATTCAGTACAGAGGAGGTGTAAATGTCAATGTCTGTGTGAGAGCCACAGGCAGCCTGAGAAGCAACCATACTCGAGTCAGTCTTGTTAACAAGTCTTTATCTGATGATTTTGCGAAAATGTGAGACTGCGTCTGACTGCACCGCCAACTGTTGCAACCTTGTTATTGCAAACAATTTGGCTACATTAATTTAAGTAATATTAAAATGCTGGTAAATATAAACAACCTATTTAGTTCATCTCACTTGATGCAGAGATGCCGGAAGTATGGCATTGAGACGCAGCGTTTCGTTCCCTTTTGGGAACCATGGTTACATATGAAACCTGGGACGTTCCCCTTCAGGAACTCGAAGCTGCATCTGAAGACACTATGGGAACGAGAATGCCCACGCCGCTAGACTTGCAAGTCCCTGCTCAGTGTGTTTACAAGGAGCAAAGATAAGGCAAGAGAACAGAAGAGCTGGGAGTGGCTCGCAGATCTAAACCAAAAAATCTGACGAATGTGAGGGGCGTGGACCATCTAGCTGTGTTGCAGATGTCCTGCATGGACATACCTGACAAAAAGGCCTTGGAGGCCATCATACTGCGCGTTGAGTGAGACTTGACTCCCAATGGTGAGGGGAGAAAAAAAGGACTCATAGGCAATAGTAGCTGCATCCACTATCCACCGACTGAGGGTTTGTTTTGTGGCTGGGATACCTCTCTTAGGGGCATACAAGCAGTTGGTCTGCCCTTTCTGCACATGGCAGCTCGGTGGACATATGCATCCAGTGCTCGCACTGGACACATACAGTTTAGCTTCTGCTGGTCTGGCTCCCTGAAGGGAGGAGCCTGCAGCATGATAGGATGTGGGATAACCTTTGGGACATACCCAACTCAAAGGTAGAGAAACGCTTTGGCAATGCTGGATGCAAAATCTAAGTCTAAATCTAAAGTCTAGGAATGGGCCACTGAGAGGGCCTGAAGATCCCCAACTCTCTTTAGAGAAGTAATAGTTAGAAGAAAGGAAAGCTCAATCATGAGATGGTAATCAGCAATTTCTTCAATAGGCTCGAAAGGAGGCTTATAAAGAACTTCTAGCACTACAGTCAAGTCCAGAAAAAGCAGAAATGAGTCGAACCAGACAAATTAAAGAGTCTATCAGAGCTGTGTGCATTGAAACGAGAGCCAAACTCCTCAGGAAGTCATAAATCAGTTCTAGTGCCACAGGAACCAAGCAAGATAACCAACCAACCAACTTGTTCACACAACAGCTTTCAACATTAACACCAATAGAACAATTATTGACAATTTTAATTCGAAGAAGAGATTGTCAAATTTATTGTTCGTGATTGAAATGCAACGCTGGACATCACATGTAAACCCAGGAGATCAAGTTAAATACTTGCATTGACTTCCCCCATCCAGCAGAACCAGACTGAAATTCCTAAGGGGGAAGGGCTTTAAACCTTTGTCTTCACAGAAAAGTCCCTTTGCCAGAGAATGGCAAAGAAACTGCTTTTTGTACATTATATATGGACCAGAATGAACTCAAAAAGACTTATAAACGAATAATTCCATTGCTTAACTCCATATTCATTTATGTGTAACCCACACATTTGACTATAGCACTATTCGGACGGGACTAGTTTACTAAACTACGTTTGAGTTTCGATTCTTACCACCTGACGTCTGTGATTTTCATGTACCAATTCGGACGGGACTAACATCTCCGTGTTTATTACAGAGGTGGGAGGGTCTGATTTGTGCATCTGGGCGTCACAGAGATCACGCGCTCTGTATGCGTGCATTGCATTCATTCAGAATGATTGCCTTAGTATTATTACACAATAAATACTAAATGGCTAGTATGACAAAACCATGTTAATGTGTGGTTCCTTTAGTTTAACTTGTTTTCCTTCGAGGAACCACATGCTTGGTAAGATAAACAAATGATTTATGATCCCCTGAGCCAAGACCATATCTGATTGGTCAAGGCAACATTTGAGGGGTGGCCCACAAGGAAGTTTAAATACTTTGGACACCATGAAATTTTGCTTTTAGTCTGCTTTTAGTCCCTAGCTGCTGCTATTAGCCATGTCGGCTTTTAGTTCCAGCCTGGCTCGTGCTATCAGTCATGCCTGCTCTTAGCTTTTAGCTTGTAGCTTTGCTACCTAGCTTTAGCTTGTAGCATCTAGCCATGCGGTTAGTCATCATTGTTCTTTGAGCGCGGTTCCAGCGTGCCTGCCTGCTGCTACTATGCCATGATGAGAAGGAACACAACCTAGTCTCGTCAAACTTTATTTATTTTCTTTTCCGTTTGAGAGTTTCGTGTTCTGAGTTAAGTTTTGTAACGTCGAGTCTCCGACGTCTGACCTCGGATGCCCGTTCAACTTCGACCAGCGCACACGACTCTGCACTTTCAGCCAATGCCCAACAACCATGGGCTTCCCAAGACGTCACTTCACTACTGAACTTCCAGCCAATCAGCGACACCGGGATACCCCTTTCAACGGGAGTCCCTTTCACAGGAAACGAAGGCAACGTATCCCCAGATATTTGTTGTGCTGGTGTATCTAATATAATTTTAGTCACATTGAGGAACTCAATGCAAGGGCTAATTACGTGATTGATGGTTGTTCATGTCTATGCAATTTAACGTATTGCTGTAAACTCGGAATTCCATATTTCCATTCTCTTAAACTCATCTTTTCCTAACTTTCGATCTTCCTGCAACTTGTGTGAATGTGTGAGTGCGTGCGTTTGTGTTAGATTAGTTTATATGTCTTAGATTTATCTAATAAAGCCTTATTCATATTGAAAAGAGAAGTATCTTGTGTTTTGTGCTTACAAGTTAATGTCTTAAACTGCCGATCTTGTTACTGTGCTAATTGATAGTGTTTTCACTATAGTTTGGATATTAGTATCCAGCGCAGATTTGATGTTAAACGGCTCGTTCACTGAACCGCAGGCGCGTCTCCGTGAACAGCCGTGAAACAGTGATTCTGTTCAAATTCCCTTTAAAATCTTAAATGATTCCCTTTGAGCTAATTTGACCTGTTTCCCTTACACAGGAATGTACAAGAGGCAAATGTGCAAACAGGTTGACTGTCAGTGTGTCAATGTGAGGTAGTGAATGATTAATATCTTACTGATAAAATGAACATTAAGTGGAGACATTAAGATGTTAAGAGGCTGTTTTAGAGTTTAGGAGCCTGATGGCCTGGGGGAAGAAACTCCTCCTGAGTCTCTCAGTTTTTGCCATCAGGCTACGGAAGCGCTTACCAGATGGCAGCAAAGTGAAAAGATGGTTACTGGGGTGGTGAGTCTTTGATGATGTTAGCAGCTCTGCTTCTGCAGCGTTTGAGGTAGATGTCCTGCAGAGAGGGGGGAGCAGACTCTGAAATGCGGTCAGCTAAGCGCACAACTCTGCAAGGCTTTGCAGTCTTGACTGGAGCTGTTCCCATATCACACTGAGATACACTGAGTCTATACACTTTCTATGGCCCCTTAATAGAAAGTTTTCAGGATTGCTGGTGAGACCCTACATTTTCCTCAGCTGTCGCAGATGGTACAGTCTTTACCTGGCTTTATTAACCTGTGTTTGAATGTGAGTAGTCCAAGTTAGGTCCCCGGAGATGTTTACGCCAAGGTACTTGAAGCTGCTCACCCTCTCCACAGGGGTCCTGTTGATCATAAGAGGTGTATAGAGCTGCTGTTGTCTCTTCCTGAAGTCCACAATCAGTTATATAGTTTTGCTCACATTCAGAGAGAGACAGTTGTCCTGGCACCATTATTATAGATGTGGAGCTGTGCAAAGACACGCAGTCATGTGTGTAGAGAGAGTAGAGCAGGGGACTAAGGTAACAGCCCTGTGCTGCTCCTACGTTCAGGGTGATGGAGCTGGAGGTGTACTGGCCTAGTTTCACCACTTGAGGTCTTCCGGTGATGGAATCAAGAATCCATTTGCAGAGTGAATAATTCAGGCTGAGGTTTATGAGTTTAGAAGCTAGCTTTAAGGGGACTATAGTATTAAAAGCTGAGCTATAGTCAATAAATAGCAGCATTACGTAGTTCCTGTTATTGCTGTCAATGTGTGTGAGATAAGAGTGCAGGATGTGAGAGATGGCATCATCAGTGGATCTGTTTAGGCAAAGTGAAGAGGGTCCAAAGTATCCGGTATGGAGGAGCAGATGACTCAAAGACCTTCATGACTATTGATGTGAGGGCAACTGTACGATAGTCATTCAGACAAGAGGGTTTATTGTTCTTAGGCAAAGGGATGATGACAGATTTTTTGAATGAGGTGGGAACCACCGATGTACCAAGAGACTCAATAAAAATGGATGTAAGCAAACTAGCGAGCTGATCAGCGCATGACCGCAGAACACAGACAGAAATCCAATCAGGTCCAGCTGCTTTACTTACATTCACTTGCTTTAGAGCTCTCTGAACCTCGTCCTCCGACACGGTGATCACATGATGATCGCTGCTCTGACTGCTTAGATTGCTTTAAAAGCGGCAGTAGAAAGTGTTTAGCTCGTCAACCAGCGACGGATCTGCTCTCACCTCTCCAGTGGATTTATGTCCAAAGGCACAGATGGTCTTTAGTCCTTGCCACATGTGTTGGGAGTCATTTAGCTGGAAATGTGACTCTGTGCGTTCCCTGTATCTGTGTTTGGCGGCTCTTACATCGCGTCGGAGAGCATAGCACGATGCTTTGTACTCGCTCATGTTTCATGACAGAAGACCGGTGTTGTAAGCAGCAGTGCGTTTGTTTAATGCTGCACGGATTTATCTGTCCACCCACGGTTTCTGATTTGAGAATGTCCATATAGTTATTGTATCCATTGCTTGTTTGGCTAGCGTGTTTACAAAGCTTAATGCTACATCCGTGAACTCGCTGACGTCAGATGAACTTGCGCGAAACATGTCCCAGTCTACGTCAACAAGAGCAGCCTGTAGCATTGCTTCTGATTGGGCGGACCTTCGCATCACCACCCTCTGCACCGAGGGATCTTGAACGAGCCTTTGTTTATATTCCGGTGTGAGGAAAATGACGGCATGGTCCGATTTGCCAAAAGCCGGTAGTGAGCGAGCTTTGTAGGCATTTTTAAACTGAGTGTAGCAATGATCCAGTGTATTCTGTCCTCTGGCTGGACAGGATACATGTTGATAAAAATTAGGCATAACTTGCCTGAGTTTGGCTTTATTAAAGTCCCCAGCCACTGCTGTATTGCCGGAGCACACCAACACATGGTGGCCTCTTAGGTCTGCGAGAAATTGATTCAATGCTCGAAATATGGCTAGCATCTCTAGAAAGTAGATATGCCATGTCAGATGGCGACCACTCCACAGACCTCACGCAGGGTGGCCACTCATGACTGCACCCCAACCAGTGAGGGACGCGTCCATCGCTAGTGTTACCCGACAACAAGGAGCTCCCAACACTGGGCCCTGAGACAAGAACCAAGGCTTTCTCCATATGTCTAAGGCATATATGACCTCGATCATGCAAAGTGGGTTTCCCCTCGCGGATAACCCATAGGTCTTCAGTCACCACTGTAGGGGTCTCATGTACAGCAGGCCAAGAGGTATAATGATGGAAGCAGCTGTCATTAACCCAATTAATTTCTTAAACTGCCTGACAGTGAGTGACTGGCCTTCTCTGACTCTCTTGACTGACGTGATGATCGACTCCATATGAGCAGGGGACATACGTGCCTGCATCATGGTCAAATCCCACACCACGCCCAGATAAGTGGTTCTCTGTAATGGAGAAAGCACACTTTTCTTGGTGTTTAATCTTAACCCCAACTTTCTCATATGAGCAAAGAACAACATCTCAATGTCGAACCACCATCTGCTCTGATCCAAAATCAACCTATTGTCGATATAGTTTAGTATACAGATGACCTAGAGTCGCAATGGAGTCTGTGAACCATCTACATACTTCATAAAGGTTTGGGGTGAGAGTGCTAGGCTAAAAGGAAGAACTCAATACTGTTAAGCTTCGCCCCTGAAAGCAAAACTTAGGAACTTCCTGTGATTGGGAAAGATGGAGATATGAAAGTAAGCATTTTTAAGATATATCCTGACAAACCAGTCTTCGAACCTTATCTGAGACATGACCTTCATGATAGTGAGCATCTCAAACTTCAGTCGCAAGACTGAGCAGTTTAAATGACACAGATCTAAAACCCCCCATCCTTCTTTGGAACTATAAAGTATCGGCAGTAGAACCTGTACTCTCTGTCATGAGGAGGGACCACCTTGATGGCCTCCTTCCATAAGAGAGTGTTTACTACTTGCTCCAATATCAGACCCTGCTCGGGCTCCACTAGTGTGGGAAAGATCCCATGGAAAGGTGGTGGCGGAGCACTGAATTCAATGCAATTAACCCTTTTTTTTTAAAGTATGCAGGACCCAATGAGACACATTTGGCAGTAGTTTCCACAATGTTAAATAGTCTACTAAGGGAACCAGTCTCTAGAGACTGGTCTCTGATGTACTTTGAGCTACTAGCTTGGTTCCCTGAAGTGGAGGACCGACAGGAAACAACTGAACTAACTGCTGTTGAGGGCTCTGAGGAGAGACGGACACCGTGCAATGCAGTGCACCCCACTCTTTCCCAGTAGGGGTCACCCTCAGCGGTCCTGGATGTTGGTTGTCAGGACCACTTTGTTGAGGGCTTCCTGGACTGAAGCACAAGCCTCAGATCGGGGTTCATCTTGGAAGCCTCTGGCTTAGAGCGCCACTGACCTCTGTCCCGCTGCGGGGGAGCACGAGAGGCGACACTCACTTTTTACACCACCTGGAGGTAGTAACAGCCACCTGAGCTAGAGAATGGTGAGGGAGGAACCGCTGGAATGCCCCACCTATTTACAAGCCTCCTGGTATCTGCCGATGATGGAATTGACAACGTTGTGGAACAGACCAGAAGGCACAAGTGGGGCATCCATGGGGAAGACCTTGTCTTTCTCTTTTAAATCTGACAGTGTCAACAGTAGATATCTTTCTGCTGCCACCAGAGCTGCCATGGACAGCCCAATCGCGCGGGCGTTCTCCTTGGTGGTGCGGAGGGCTAAATCAGTGGTTTTCCTCAGCTCAGAAATATTTTCCTCTATAACTTCCTCACCTTCATCTAGCTCTTTTAGCAGATCAGCCTGGTATGCCTGGAGCACAGCCATCGTATGCAGACATGCACTAGTATGACCTGTTGCCGCATACCCCTTGCCAACCAGTGCTGAAGTAGTTCGCAGCAGCTTGGAGGGCCAGCCCTTAATGATGATACCCCATCGGGAGACATATAGCTGGCGAGCATCTGTTCTACCAGGGGCATCGATCTGTAACCATGCTCATCTAACCATAACACATTGCCATAATATTCAGAGGCGGGGACAAATAAATGGGACAAGAATGGTTTGGCCCAAAATCTCCACACCTCTGCAAAATAGGCAGGCTCCGATGTGTAGGTGGTGGCCAAGATTGTAAAAAATGCTCATCTAGTTTATTCTTATGTGTTTCGGCTTGTTTCTTGGCAGGCCAATCGATGTTTTACTTGGTTACTGCACGAGTTACCACCTCCAACAACTCATCATACTGTAGTGACTGAGAGGGTGAATCATCGACGCTTTCCACATCCACCTCCTTGGAGGCAGATAGGTGGAGCGTCATGTCCGCTTCCCGGGGGGGGGAAGCTGGATCTGGCAGGTGAGAAAGAAGATAGGGAATCACCCTTCTGCATTCCTTCCACCAGATCCAACTTCAAACCCCACAAGTGCAGCTGCCACACTGCCTAGGCGGAAACGGGGCCAGCACCATGAGGAACTCTCGTGAAGGGTCCCTCCTCAAAGAAAGCCCTCTGAGAGTGAAGCATACGCAGGGGATGCTGATTGCAATGAGGACAGCTGTCTACAGAGCCATCTCTGCATGCTCCGCTCCCAAGCAGACCACGCATAAACTGTGTGTATCCTAGCTCGTGATGTAGCGTGAGCAGGGAGGAACACGGCGTGATCCACTTTCGCCCAAATGTTTTGTCTTACTATCAGCCTTTTTAGCCATGTTGTGACTGTGTAACTTTTGTCTGATAAACAGTTAATAAGACTAACACACATGTAACGGTTACTGACACACACAGAGCTTTGCTGAATGACAGAAAGCTGATGCTAATTCGATCTCACGTGCTTTTATAGCTTCCTGGTCACTATGTCACCCACCTATGATGTCACAGCCATTCATTGGACTGATTACACATGTTATTCAGAGCCGTTCATGTTTAAGTGCATTCCCATAGCATTTTCGGATGCAGCTATAGTTCCTGAAGGGGAACAGAAATAAGGCTATAGTGGAATTCATTATAAACAGCATGCGGATGTCAATCAAAACTGAAAAGGCATTGGGCTCACGAGCCTGTCATACCACAAGAATCCAAATATGATATTTTTTTTTCATATTTGCAACATTTGGTTAAATAACTTCAATGCATAGTAAGAGCAGCTGAGAAGATTGTTGGTGTCTCTCTCCCCTCCCTCCAGGACATGTATGGAACCCGCCTCACATGTAAAGCACATCCAAATTCCCACTCACCCGTCACACAGCTTCTTCAGTCTGCTGCCATCAGGGAGGAGACTGTGGAGTCTCCAGGCCACAACCAGCAGACAGAAGGACAGCTTCATTCATCAGGCTGTCAGAAAGCTGAAATCCCTCCCGACCTTTCCTCCCCTTCCCTCTTTTTCCCCAGTCTCCACTTAACTCTGAACACCCTCCCCTCTTTTTGACATGCTTATTTTTATAGTTGTATTTTATATTTAATCTGCATCTATCTGTATTTTTATGCTCTACTGTTAGTATTATCTGTATGCACCAAGGGTCTGAAATTAACGCAATTTCAAACAGATTTGACTTGACTTGATATTACTATTATTCATTATGTAGCCTAAACATGGCTTTACATTTTACTCATGTTTTATCTGTGTAAAATCCTTCAAATGCTCAAAAATATATGTTTGGGTGCTTCATCCATATTGATGAATTCCAAGTTTTGCGTTGAAACGACCATCCATCCAATTTTCTGTCGTACATTAATTTCTAAAAGGAGCCCCAGTGAGTGTGTGTGTGTGCACATGTGCGTGTGTGTGTTTGTGTGTGTGTGTGTGTGTGTGTGTGTGTGTGTGTGTGTGTGTAACACACATCGGATGTCTGTCAGAGTGGGCCATTGAATGAGAGGAGTTAATCTGAGGCATTGATTGAGAGTGGCCATCGGGTACTGTCACTGTGTTGATCAAACCATACAGAATGAAGAAAGTCTGATGGACCTGTAAAGTCTCAGATCTAACTGAGAACTGAGGGATTATGGGAGAAGTAATGTTACCTTGATGTAGTTTTTTAAATATCTTTATACTGCAGCTGCTGTACTTTGTTTGTTCACAGGGCTCAGCAATTCAAAGGAAACACTTTGAACCATGTTGTTTTGTCTTGCATATACAATATTAATAATCTTCAAATGAGAGGAGAACACATTTGTATTTTTAATATTTTATACAACCACTTAATAACATCAAATCAATAAATGCTGTGCAATAAGTTACCAAAATAAGACCTTAGTATTGAAAACATCGATAGATCTTGAATTATTTTCTATCTATTTGTATTACTATTATTATTATTATTACATAAGTACACAATATTGAAAATTAGTACCGTATTTTTCGGACTATAAGTACCGTATTTTTCGGACTATAAGTCGCACCTGAGCGTAAGTTTCATCAGTCCAAAAATATGTCATGATGAGGGAAAAAAACATATATAAGTCGCACCAGACTATAAGTCGCATTTATTTAGAACCAAGCACCAAGAGAAAACATTACCATCTTCGGCTGCGAGATGGCGCTCTATGCTTTCAGTGTAGACTACGGGAGCACTGAGCAACATAGAGCGCCCTCTGGCGGCTGGAGAAGGTAATGTTTTCTCTTGGTTCATGTCTCTTAGTTCGTTTCTCTCGTTTCATGTCAAATTAATTTTGATAAGTCGCACCTGACTATAAGTCGCAGGACCAGCCAAACTATGAAAAAAGTGTGACTTATAGTCCGGAAAATACGGTACTTGTATTTTTACTGAAGTAATTTATTTGTTTATTTTTATATACATTATTTATTATATATTTTGGTAATATATTTGTATTAATTTTTTTTTTAGGTTTGGACTGCTCTTCCTCTAATGGCACATTGTCCTGGTAAACAGGGGTTCTTCTTTCAAGAGAACAGCATTGAAGGTTTCTCCTCCAGAAGTACTTGAGTATACTTTTAGTAAGAGCTGATTTTGTGGGAAAGAAAGATGGCATATGTATGGCATATAGATGGCATATTGTATTCATAAGTTCTGTATGGATCTGGAGAAGGCTCTTCATTAGGGAGGGCAGACACACTTTTAAAGACTGCCTCAGGAAATACATATTACAAGATGTATTTTCAGAATACAAGATGTATTTTCAGAAGCGCAAAGAGTATTTCTCAAGGGCTACTAAATACATTAAGGCATTTAACTTAAACATGACATTTAATGCCAAGTTATAACAGAAAATAACCTAAAGAAAATAAAGTGTGTGTGGGGGGGGGGTTGTTCAGGGAGGTTGTCCTAAAGTGACATACAAAGCAAAACAAAACTATTTACTTTTAATGATTATCTCCAATTGATTATAGTTGTGACACTCATAGTAAAACGGTCTCAGGTTATGTATGTTACCTTAGTTCCCTGAGTAGGGAATGAGACACTGCATCACTGACACTGACCCCTGTCTGAAGCATACATTGAAAAAACACCAACTTCTTGGCCGGCGACAGTTTCTGACGTCACTACCGGCGCGACTATAAATCAGCACCGGGAGAGCACGTCATTATCTTCTTCGTCTGAAGCTTGCGTCCGAAGCATGGCGGAGAGCTAGGGGACTTTCAAGGGAACTTCGAACTGCGTCCTCTAGGGGGCGCTTTGGGGAACAGTATACCCACACCGCCATACTGAGGGGAATGCAGGCCAGAATCATGGCGAGCACTAAGTACCAACTCTACCATTCCATGGGAGTTGCCCCTGGGACGTTTAGACAGCTGTCTGTGACAGTACCCCTTACGGCCAAAAGGCCTAAGCTACATACCCAACTTAATTGTTAGGGCCTTGGCCCAGGGTAGAGCTGAAGGCTTGGAATCAGGAAAGATTCCTTTAAAGGGATACGGCTAAGAACCTAGCATTTGTACCAAGTCTCGCCTGTCACACAGGGGCTACCGCTAGTTTAAGCATAAGCTTGCTGAAAGAGCTGTCTCAACAGTTCTCTAGTAGCAATACCCTGTTTAGATAGGTATCCGAGGATACATAGGTGGAGTGGCGCCCAAGATGAACGGGGCTTTTACCAACTCAAGAAAGGGCACGGAGCCCTCACCATTTGGGATTTTAGAAAGAATGCAGAATACTAGCGTGCAAACTTACCACAGTGTGGAGTTCAGAAAGTGTGCAAAGACTACCCGTGCACACTTACCATAGCATGGATTTTCAAATACTGTTCTAAGGAGGGGCTCTCGTGGCACTCCGATAGAGCAGCTCATAGATGGAATGTTGCATCTCAAAACAGTATGATTGAGAGTCATCAACTCGATCTATGGAAACAATAATGGAGTGCTCTGGGGAAAAAAACTGAGAACTCTGTCTCATAGGAGAGGAGAACTCTGAGCTCAGAGTAGCGCCCTCATAGGCAACCCTTTTTTGGAAAAAGGGGAGAGCTGCTAAATTACCACGAGAATCACCCAAATAACCCCTCATGTTGAGGGAAGCGATGCTTGAGGTGTATAAACAAATACACACTGGCTGAATGGAGCCCAAGGAACCAAGGTCTAATCATCTCAAGAAAGGGAACGAAGCGGAGCTCGTAACCCTTATCGTACAAGATTTCAGAAAGTTTTGCAGAGTCTTGCGTGCAAACTTACCACTTGTGGATTTTTAGAAAATGTGTAAAGTGTTCACGTGGAAACTGACCACCATGTGGTTTTGAGAAAGTACACAAAGCTTAGCGTGTGTACTTAAAGGTTCCTAAGCATCGCAGAGGTGCTGATTCTCACGGGAGAGGCAAGCTCAATTTTACAAACCTCAGGAGAGGGGAGCATCACCTGAGGCAGCATATACAAGAAGACTTCTGTAATTGCCACCTCCACTTCCCGGTAGATGCGACAGCACCCCTAAGCGGCCAGGAGACCCCTCGGGGTGACCTGGCCAGACATCCATGAAATTCCCTGCAGCACTGTGCCAGGCCTGATGATCAAGGAGGCTCCCTCAGAAACCTGTGATCTCAGCCGCCTAATACCGGAACATGAAGCCGGATGGCTGCTGCTGGCAAATGTTTAGTAAACACTGTAACTGAGCACTGCAAAGGAAACTGACAGAGTTTATTAGTAGACACGTAACCACCAGCAATTAAATACATATAAGTATATACAGAGAGGGTTACATTTATAGGTGGGGGAGGAGCACGAGTTGCGACACTAGCCTTCTGTGCCAATCTTTGATCCTCAGATAGAGACAGCCAAGGACCCCTATGTTGTTTGGGCTCAGACCTGGATCTTCGTGGAACGAAGGATCTGAAAGCAGCAGAGCGTGCCTTCGTCTCCCTGAACTTCTCAAATCGCCGTCTCAAGGGAAATACCGGAAAGTTCAGAAGGGGAAACCAGAGCATCGAGCAGAAAGCATTTTCTTTCCTCCCGATGTCTGTTCATCCGCAGATGTCTCTCCGCTGCCACCATGGCCGCCATAGTCCTGCCCATGGCGGAGGCGGCCTGCTTGGTAGCATGGAGAGAGATACATGGTGCGGCTCAGCTCAGCTACCTGATCAGAAAAACGCCCCTGCCTCTATCCAGGTCTCTTAGCAGATCAGTCTGATATGCTTGAAGCACCAGCAGAGCTATGGTCAAAAGGTAATTTTCGCTCAATGTCCTCCAACAACAAGAATTGAGAAGGCTCAGCCTCAGCTTTTTCACCATCCTCAAATATATCCTGCTTTTCCTGGGTAAAAACCCAGCAGAGCACTAACCTCAGTATGAGAACGTGTAAAAGATATAAATATTCCTCCCAAGGCTCTCTCTCGTCCACCGACCCCCTTTTTTTTTTTTTTTTTTTTTTTTTTTACGAGCGTGAAAGGGAAAGTCCCTCTTTAAACCATTTCAGACAGATCCACCTGTATTCTCTGTATGCCTCAACGTGGACCGATCCTGAACCGCGGGAAGCAGATGGCAGATTTGTTTTTGTTTTTATCAGAAGAGAGGTGCACGAGAGTGGAGCTTTTTCCATTGAAAAAACCCTCACGATGCACGCAGATTGCCTCCTCAAAGACATCGCGTGTGTGCTCCACGACGAGGTTTTCCCCAAAGCGCCCCCTAGAGGACGCAGTTCGAAGGCCCCTCGAAAGGGAACTGATATGCATGTATTTCTAAATAAATACATAAAAACTATAAATTCATGATTTAAAACTTCAGTTTTATTATTTAATATATACTTTTTAATATTAAAGAAAATACAAATACATAGAGAGAGCGATTTATTTATCCTTTTGGAAATTTAATCTACACCATATAGTATGTCTGATACATTTATACATAAGACAACTAAACAGTTGACAAGACAGAATTCAAAACAAAATATACAACAAAATGTCCCTCTCCCCAAACACCCCCACCCTACCACACCCCCACACATACCCACCATCAGGACAGAATACCCAAACCCCACTACACATAACTAGGATAATAAGGTGCAGTTGTGCATACTGTAACAGTCAAGCTGAAAAGAAAGTACATGGTGCTATTTAAAGTGCTGTCCTGCAGGTAAGTTCTTATTCATAAATATAATGCTAGTTGGAATGAATAACTTACTGGCTCGATTAGTTTTGAAAGAGGGTACCCTAAACCTCCTCCCTGATGGCAACACCTCATATGCCTGGTGTAGGGGGTGTGACATATCTCTATTAATTGCTTGACCTTTCTTCAACACCCTTCTTTCACAAGTAATAGCCATACTGTCTAGTTTTTC